>NC_041390.1:350001580-350006070 GCF_002162155.2 Triticum dicoccoides | reverse complement strand
GAGATGACCTGGTGCTCCTTGGCTTGCTTTCGTCGGCGTGGAGAGGACACTGACGTCAGCGGAGCAACTGGACGCATCGGAGAGGCGAGGCATGCGCGGTGGCTATGGTGGTGCTCGTTGGCGGCCTCGGACGTGAGCGAGGAAAGCGGGGGAGAGAGACAGAGGAGACATGAGGACGAGGGGGGTTGAGGGGGGTACGTGTCGTCGCCCAAAGACGTCCAGGGGAGGAGGGGCAGCTAGGCAGGGAGGAGGTGGACGACACATGCAGTCGCGTGCGGCAAGCACGCGCCCGTCCTCCTAGCATAGGAGGAAGACGACATGAAGGAGGAGGTGGGCTGGGTCGGCTTCTCTCTTGGGCTAGGTGGGTGGGCTTCTCTCTTTTTATTTTCTATTTTCTATTTTGTTTCTGTTTCATTTTTATTTATTCCTTTGGCCACTGTTTTGAATTTAAACAAAATTCAAATAAGTGCCAAACACCTCTAAGTATAATTTATGTTGCTCATTGGACATTTCCAATTGCACATAAATTATCTCAGAGCATTTGAAAACATATCCATATCTATTTGAATATATTTTCAAATTCAAATAATATATTGTTTTAAATTCAGAGACCAAATAATTCCTTTAAAATGTTCAATTTTTTTGGTTTGGTGTATAACCCTTGCCAAAATTCTCAAAACTATTCTTAGGTCATTTTGGATTCACTGAATGCAATTTAAAGGGTTCTTGCCCTTCTTTTAAAATAATTTCTGAGGCTTGAATAATCCTCATTTCAATTTTCTTTTAATTAACAGGATGCGTGATGATCACCGATGCAACTATCTGCAAACAAATTCTAGGGCTGTGACAACTCACCCCCACTAAACAAGAATCTCGTCCCGAGATTCAAGACATGAGGTAAGAAGACAGAGGGGACATAAGAACGTTGATTGCTTGCATCATGTTGATCTTGACATCCTTGCTTTCAAGATCTTTGTCCAACACAGTGACGACAGAAGGAAACTCTACAGGAATCGATCTTCTTGAAGATTGAGCAACTAAAAAACAACTCATGAAATGAGACATGGAAACATCTCTTGAGCTGGGACACAAAATATACATCAAGAGGGATGGATAGTAACAGATGACGGAAGTTTGATCCGGTAGGCAAAAATTCTACGTTTAAAAGGATGGTCTACGGGGTCAAAGTAGCGAGGAGATAATTGTCATGCTTCCATAATGGGACACCTCGGGGGAGGTGACTCGTAGAATTATTCCCTTAAGTGGCAAAAAGAATTACTTTTGATATAGAGATCATTGAAACTCTCTATACCAGCCTAAGGAAAAATCACAATTGATTGTTTCAAAGAGTTTGAAGAAATGACATACTCAGACTAGAATGGATGATGTGGACTACCTTGTTGAAGACAACGCAATGGATGATTTTTTGCTTATCATCAGAAATGGATGGGACCCATGGTAGGACCACTTCTGAAGATGATCCGGAAAAACAATTGCTATGAAGGGCAGCCCATGGGGAATTGGCATAATGGGGTTGCAAGCTGGGGACAAAATGCAAATGTTGGAATGTTCCAACCATCATATCTGCATGAGATTCAGATCTGGTTGGTAACAAGATATTTCAGACAACATGTCTGAAAAGGAAAGGTTGCAACACAAATCGACGAGATGATGTTGCGAGATTCTCGGGAAATGGACTATGGTAGTAAGCTCCAAAACATGAGTGAATTCTGCTACACACATGGGAACACGCACTACTGCAGGATGCTGCTAACGCGACACTATGATTAGAGAACCTTCGACAAACTGTGTGCAATGCAATAAGCGCAAATGGTGATGTATGAAAACCGTCAGAAATGATGCAAAATGTTTGCGATGAATAATACACCAAATACGATTCAGATTATAGTTGCGTGTGCGATGAGGGGCATACAGTTGATCTATACGAACTGATTGCGGTGAAACAGAACAACAGAAATGGGCAACCAAATCAAGGTGTGTGCGATATACGACATACAGTTCACTCCGATGAACCGTTTGCGATGAGTGAGGTGAACACAAACGATTCGACGGAACAATATGTGTGTGATACCCGGCAAACAGGTCGGTAATCAGAATTGTGTGTGATCATTATAGACAGACCATACGCTCTTTTTTTTGTAAATAGTGTGCTCGTCAAGCCACACAGTTCAACAAACCAACCCATTGGCGATATGTAGAAGATCTCTGTCGAATACATATTACTAACCGTCTGCGATGAGATTGACAAGATAAACAGAGATATATATAGTCTGCTTAATTTAGTCCTTCTTCTTCTTGTTGTTCTTGTTGGATAGCCCCGCGACACCATCTTGGCGAGGACGCTTCTTGCCGCTGATCGTTGGCTTTTCATCGCCGCTGCCGTCGCCATCGTTGTTGCTGTCATCGTCGTCCTCCTCCTCGTTCGACCATTCCCCTCATCATCATCGTCCTCCTCTTCTTCGTCCTCCGACGGCTCCTTGTCCGTATGGTTGTCGTCTGAAGACTCCAGAGGCGACGTCCCTTCCATGAACCGGATATAATCGAGGTACGATGAATTTGATGACTCCGGGTACTGGGTGTCGACGATGTTGCCGATCAGGACGAGTACGATGAATTTGATGAGTTGCCAGCCAAGGGATCGCGCACCAGTGCAACAGAGAAGCGTAAAATCATCAAAAACCCCAAGTTCATTCGGGGTCAACTTAATGATCCCAGTTCCCCCATGTACATGGGAATTAAGCCGTAAGGCTAGTCTTTATGCCTACCCTGCAACTTAATTCGTTCAACTTAGAACTGTCGCGTGTACTGAATTTGTGAGTTACGCCCGGTTTTCTGTTGATGTAAGCACCGTTAATATGTTGACATTGATATGCTGTCAGCTTAGGCAATGAATATGAACTATTTTTTGTTATTATTATTATTATTATTATTATTATATCATAGAGGTAGCACACTCAATCGATCTCACTACAGTATGTGTGAACAAAAATGTGCAATCTGGTTTGCGAATAGCACACGGTTCGTTGATGAATGCCGTGTGCCGACCAAACTCTGCCACCCCGCCCACGATCAGAGTCATGCTTTCTGATTGGCCAGAACCCAAACCCCACGGACCGTACGTCTGCACCGTTGGGTGCTCCCAGATCGAACGGCGATCCTCATCCCTTTCGACATCACATGCAGTTTCGGTTGTAATTTTATTTTTATGCACAAAATGCACGCTAATCTCAAAAAATGTCTTAAATATAGCTAACGATACCTGAACTGCGCCAGAAAATCAAACCCGTGGTATAATGGTGATGGCGTACCGTGGAAATTTTTATGAGGCCAAACGATGAAGTCACCAACCACAGGAGTTTGAATTGACACGTCTCCTTTTGGAAAACCATGATCCTTCATGTGAGATGCTCCGGTTTGGAAGGAGCAGTCAGCAAAACTTGTGCCAAACTTTACCAATTTTTTTCCACGGGGTCGTGAGAGCACGCCATAGGCACACATTGGTTTTGATGATGTCCAAACTCCATCTGAATTTTCTGTAATTAAAATACCAACTAGGCCTACGCCAGTGGCCGCACCTTGCGGCCGAAATGTTTGAAACTTCTCCCTGCTTCTCGAACAAACAGATGAAAACTCACAAAGCGACGCACAAATGATCTGTACACCTTTGCTAGGCTGATAGTAAGGGGGTATCATAGCTAGTATCATGCATGCCAACTAGGCAATTTTGATGAGTTGTCATAGAATTAATTAAATGAAGAAAGAGAGGGTTAAGTATCATATCATGAAACCGTATCATAATAAATGTTATGCTACTATGTGTCATGCATGACAATATAAATAAAGTACTACATATGATACTAGCTACTCTATGATACTATGCATTAGAGCAAGTAAGTACACAATAGAGTCATATAAGACTAGCGACAATGGGTAGTAACATAGAATGTTACTAGTCTATGTTACTACCTCTATAGTGGGAGTAACATATGTGTAGTAACATGCAATACTTCATTTATTAGGCTATAGACTCATCTTGCCTTGAGATGTGTGATGTTACTCAGACTAGCCACAATGGGTAATAACATAGACTAGTAAAATGCCCATGTGTTACTAGTCTATGTTAGTACCTCTATAGTGGGGAGTAACATATATGTGTGGTAACATGCAACACTTCATTTATTAGGCTATAGACACATCTTGCCTTGATATGTACATGTGATGTTACTCATACTACTAGTAACTAGCTATGTTACTACTTTCCTCTCTTTCTTCATTTATTTCTTGCCACATCATCTACTTAATTTATCTAGATATGTGTGATGTTACTACCTATGTTACTCCCATTGTGGGTAGTCTCATACTATAGTAAGACTATACTCACAGTGGGAGTAACATGGGTAGTAACATCAAACATATCCACTTTCCTCCATTTCTTCATTTATTGCTTGACACATCATCTATTTTATCTA
>NC_041390.1:349980946-350001186 GCF_002162155.2 Triticum dicoccoides | reverse complement strand
TGTGTGTGCTTATTAGTTGGAGGAAAGAGAAGAGACGCGGGCTCTTGGTTAGTAGATCCGCTGCAACACGAGACCTAAGACACTTTGTGAGGATGTAAGGTGTGCCAACTATTGATATACTAGTACGTATATAAAAATTATTATTGTACATGCCCGCTAAGAGGTTGGATGTATATGACATGGTGACTTCTTGTAGAAAAACCCTTGGCTGTATTATTAACCATGCATGCTCTTAGTGAGGTAGCTAGTATATCATAGACGACTAGCTAGTATCAGACTAGCCATAGTGGGAGTAACTTCAGCAGTAACACTGACTCCAACTTAGCAAACTTGCTTATGTGGCAATAAATTAATGAGGAGGGAGATAGTTTCAGTAACTTAGCTAGTTACTGTAGCATCACATGTCCCAATGCAATATGAGTTTGTAACCTAATAAATGAAGCTTTGCATGACACTGCACTTATGTTACTACCCACTATGAAGGTAGTAACTGTTGGAAATATGCCCTAGAGGCAATAATAAAAGTATTATTATATTTCATTGTTCATGATAATTGTCTTTTATTCATGCTATAACTGTATTATCCGGAAATCGTAATACACGTGTGAATACTTAGACCACACAATGTCCCTGGTAAGCCTCTAGTTGACCAGCTCGTTGTGATCAACAGATAGTCATGGTTTCCTGACTATGGACATTGGATGTCGTTGATAACGGGATCACATCATTAGGAGAATGATGTGATGGACAAGACCCAATCCTAAGCATAGCATAAAAGATCGTGTAGTTCGTTTTGCTAGAGCTTGGCAAGTGTCAAGTATCTCTTCCTTCGACCATGAGATCGTGTAACTCCCGGATACCGTAAGAGTGCCTTGGGTGTACCAAACGTCACAACGTAACTGGGTGACTATAAAGGTGCATTACAGGTATCTCCGAAAGTAGCTGTTGGATTGACACGGATCGAGACTGGGATTTGTCACTCCGTATGACGGAGAGGTATCTCTGGGCCCACTCGGTAATGCATCATCATATTGAGCTCAATGTGACCAAGGTGTTGGACACGGGATCATGCATTACGGTACGAGTAAAGTGACTTGCCGGTAACGAGACTGAACAAGGTATTGGGATACCGACGATCGAGTCTCGGGCAAGTAACGTACCGATTGACAAAGGGAATTGCATACAGGGTTTGATCGAATCCTCGACATAGTGGTTCATCCAATGACAACATCGAGGAGCATGTGGGAGCCATCATGGGTATCCAGATCCCGCTGATGGTTATTAACTGAGAGAGTCTCGGTCATGTCTGCATGTCTCCTGAACCCGTAGGGTCTACACACTTAAGGTTCAGTTACGCTAGGGTTATAGGGATATGTATATGCAGTAACCCGAATGTTGTTCGGAGTCCTGGATGAGATCCCGGACGTCACGAGGATTTCCGGAATGGTCCGGAGGTAAAGATTTATATATGGGAAGTCCTGTTTCGGGCATCGGGACAAGTTTCGGGGTTATCGGTATTGTACCGGGACCACCGGAAGGGTCCCGGGGGTCCACCGGGTGGGTCCACCTGTCCCGGGGGGCCACATGGGCTGTAGGGGGGTGCGCCTTGGCCTAATGGGCCAAGGGCACCAGCCCCACATAGGCCCATGCGCCTAGGGTTTAAGGGGGCAAGAGTCCTAGGAGGGTAAGGCACCTCCTAGGTGCCTTGGGGGGAGGGAAAACCCCCCTTGGCCGCCGCACCCCCTAGGAGATTGGATCTCCTAGGGCCGGCCACCCCCCCTTGGCACCCGTATATATAGTGGGGGAGAGGAGGGACTTCATACCTGAACGCCCTGGCCTTTGGTTGCCTCCTTCTCCCTCCCCAACACCTCCTCCACCTCCATAGTGCTTAGCGAAGCTCTGCCGGAGTACTGCAGCTCCATCAACACCACGCCGTCGTGCTGCTGCTGGTTCCATCTCCCTCAACCTCTCCTCCCTTCCTTGCTGGATCAAGAAGGAGGAGACGTGGCTGTTCCGTACGTGTGTTGAATGCAGAGGTGCCGTCCGTTTGGCGCTGGTCATCGGTGATTTGGATCACGTCGAGTACGACTACATCATCACCTTGCAAGCTTCCGCACGCGATCTACAAGTGGTATGTAGATGCAAACTCTCTCCCTAGACTCGTTGCTTAGATGAACTCATAGATGGATCTTGGTGAAACCGTAGGAAAAATTTTAATTTTCTGCAACGTTCCCCAACAGTGGCATCATGAGCTAGGTCTATGCGTAGTTCTCTTTGCACGAGTAGAACACAACTTTGTTGTGGGCGTGGATTTTGTCATCTTACTTGCCTCTACTAGTCTTTTCTTGCTCAACGGTATTGTGGGATGAAGCGGCCCGGACCAACCTTACACGTACGCTTACGTGAGACCGGTTCCACCGATTGACATGCACTAGTTGCATAAGGTGGCTGGCGGGTGTCCGTCTCTCCCACCTTAGTTGGAGCGGAATCGATGAACAGGGCCCTTATGAAGGGTAAATAGAAGTTGACAAAATCACGTTGTGGTGATTCGTAGGTAAGAAAATGTTCTTGCTAGAACCCAATTGCAGCCACGTAAAAGATGCAACAACAATTAGAGGACGTCTAACTTGTTTTTGCAGCGATTGATCATGTGATGTGATATGGCCAGAAGTTGTGATGAATGATGAATTGTGATGTATGAGATCATGTTCTTTGTAATAGGATTCACGACTTGCATGTCGATGAGTATGACAACCGGCAGGAGCCATAGGAGTTGTCATTATTTTTGTATGACCTGCGTGTCATTGAATAACGCCATGTAAACTACTTTACTTTATTGCTAAACGTTAGTCATAGAAGTAGAAGTAGTCGTTGGCGTGACAACTTCATGAAGACACGATGATGGAGATCATGATGATGGAGATCATGGTGTCAAGCCGGTGACAAGATGATCATGGAGCCCCGAAGATGAAGATCAATGGAGCTATATGATATTGGCCATATCATGTCACAACTATATAATTGCATGTGATGTTTATTATGTATTATGCATCTTGTTTACTTAGGACGACGGTAGTAAATAAGATGATCCCTTATAAAATTTCAAGAAGTGTTCTCCCCTAACTGTGCACCGTTGCTACAGTTCGTCGTTTCTAAGCACCACGTGATGATCGGGTGTGATGGATTCTTACGTTCACATACAACGGGTGTAAGACAGTTTTACAAAGCGAAAACACTTAGGGTTAACTTGACGAGCCTAGCATGTGCAGACATGGCCTCGGAACACGGAGACCGAAAGGTCGAACACGAGTCGTATGGAAGATACGATCAACATGAAAATGTTCACCGACGATGACTAGTCCGTCTCACGTGATGATCGGACACGGACTAGTCGACTCGGATCGTGTTGATGGTCAATAAGACCACTAAGTTCAAGAAGGGCAAGGGTAAGAAGAACTTCAAGAAGGACGGCAAAGATGTTGCCGCGCCTGGTAAGCCAGTTACCGGGAAGAAGTCAAAGAATGGACCCAAGCCTGAGACTGAGTGCTTTTATTGCAAGGGGAAGGGTCACTGGAAGCGGAACTGCCCCAAATACTTAGCGGATAAGAAGGCCGGCAACACCAAAGGTATATTTGATATACATGTGATTGATGTGTACCTTACCAGTACTCGTAGTAACTCCTGGGTATTTGATACCGGTGCCGTTGCTCATATTTGTAACTCACAGCAGGAGCTGCGGAATAAACGGAGACTGGCGAAGGACGAGGTGACGATGCGCGTCGGGAATGGTTCCAGAGTCAATGTGATCGCCGTCGGCACGCTGCCTCTACATTTACCTACGGGATTAGTTTTGAACCTTAATAATTGTTATTTAGTGCCAAGTTTGAGCATGAACATTGTATCTGGATCTCGTTTAATACGAGATGGCTACTCATTTAAGTCTGAGAATAATGGTTGTTCGATTTATATGAGAGATATGTTTTATGGTCATGCTCCGATGGTCAATGGTTTATTCTTAATGAATCTCGAGCGTAATATTACACATGTTCATAGTGTAGATGCCAAAAGATTTAAAGTTGATAACGATAGTCCCACATACTTGTGGCACTGCCGCCTTGGTCACATTGGTGTCAAGCGCATGAAGAAGCTCCATGCCGATGGACTTTTAGATTCTCTTGATTATGAATCGTTTGACACGTGCGAACCATGCCTCTTAGGTAAAATGACCAAGACTCCGTTCTCCGGAACAATGGAGCGAGCAACCAACTTGTTGGAAATCATACATACCGATGTGTGCGGTCCAATGAGCGTTGAGGCTCGCGGAGGATATCGTTATGTTCTCACTCTCACAGATGACTTGAGTAGATATGGGTATGTCTACTTAATGAAACACAAGTCTGAGACCTTTGAAAAGTTCAAGGAATTTCAGAATGAGGTGGAGAATCAACGTGACCGAAAGATAAAATTCTTATGATCAGATCGTGGAGGAGAATACTTAAGTCACGAATTTGGTACACACTTAAAGAAATGTGGAATCGTTTCACAGCTCACGCCGCCTGGAACACCTCAGCGAAACGGTGTGTCCGAACGTCGTAATCGCACTCTATTGGATATGGTGCGGTCTATGATGTCTCTTACCGATTTACCGCTATCATTTTGGGGATACGCTCTAGAGACAGCTACATTCCCTTTAAATAGGGCACCGTCTAAATCCGTTGAGACGACACCGTATGAATTATGGTTTGGAAAGAAACCTAAGCTGTCGTTTCTAAAAGTTTGGGGATGCGAAGCTTATGTCAAGAAACTTCAACCTGAAAAGCTCGAACCCAAGTCGGAAAAATGCGTATTCATAGGATACCCTAAGGAAACTATAGGGTATACCTTCTACTTAAGATCCGAAGGCAAGATCTTTGTTGCCAAGAACGGATGCTTTCTGGAAAAAGAGTTTCTCTCGAAAGAAGTAAGTGGGAGGAAAGTAGAACTCGATGAAGTACTACCTCTTGAGCGGGATAGTGACGCAGCACAGGAAACCGTACCTGTGATGCCCACACCAACTGAAGAGGAAAACCATGATAATGATCAAAGTACTTCGGATCAAGTTACTGCTGAACTTCGTAGGTCCACAAGGACACGTTCCGCACCAGAGTGGTACGGCAACCCTGTCCTGGAAATCATGTTGTTAGACAACAATGAACCTTCGAACTATGAAGAAGCAATGGCGGGCCCGGATTCCAACAAATGGCTTGAAGCCATGAAATCCGAGATAGAATCCATGTATGAAAACAAAGTATGGACTTTGACAGACTTGCCCGATGATCGGCGAGCGATAGAAAACAAATGGATCTTTAAGAAGAAGACGGACGCGGATGGTAATGTTACCATCTATAAAGCTCGACTTGTCGCTAAGGGTTATCGACAGGTTCAAGGGATTGACTACGACGAGACATTCTCTCCCGTAGCGAAGCTAAAGTCCGTCCGAATCATGTTAGCAATTGCCGCATACTATGATTATGAGATATGGCAGATGGACGTCAAAACAGCATTCCTTAACGGGCATCTTAAGGAAGAACTGTATATGATGCAGCCGGAA
This sequence comes from Triticum dicoccoides, assembly GCF_002162155.2. NCBI lineage: Eukaryota > Viridiplantae > Streptophyta > Magnoliopsida > Poales > Poaceae > Triticum > Triticum dicoccoides. The sequence goes on along the minus strand of NC_041390.1, from coordinate 349,995,596 downwards.
GGTTTTGTCGATCCTCGGAACGCTAACAAAGTATGCAAGCTCCAGCGATCCATTTTATGGACTGGTGCAAGCATCTCGGAGTTGGAACATTCGCTTTGATGAGATGATCAAAGCGTTTGGGTTTATGCAGACTTATGGAGAAGCCTGCGTTTACAAGAAAGTGAGTGGGAGCTCTGTAGCATTTCTCATATTATATGTAGATGACATACTCCTGATGGGAAATAATATAGAATTTCTGGACAGCATTAAGGCCTACTTGAATAAGTGTTTTTCAATGAAGGACCTTGGAGAAGCTGCTTATATATTAGGCATCAAGATCTATAGAGATAGATCGAGACGCCTCATAGGTCTTTCACAAAGCACATACCTTGATAAGATTTTGAAGAGATTCAGAATGGATCAGTCCAAGAAGGGGTTCTTGCCTATGTTACAAGGTATGAGACTGAGCTCAGCTCAGTCACCGACCACGGCAAAAGATAAAGAAGAGATGAGTGTCATCCCCTATGCTTCAGCCATAGGATCTATTATGTATGCCATGCTGTGTACTAGACCCGATGTAAACCTTGCCGTAAGTTTGGTAGCAAGATACCAAAGTAATCCCGGCAAGGAACACTGGACAGCGGTCAAGAATATCCTGAAGTACCTGAAAAGGACAAAGGACATGTTTCTCGTTTATGGAGGAGACGAAGAGCTCGTCGTAAAGGGTTACGTCGACGCTAGCTTTGACTCAGATCTGGATGACTCTAAGTCACAGACCGGATACGTGTATATGTTGAATGGTGGAGCAGTAAGCTGGTGCAGCTGCAAGCAGAGCGTCGTGGCGGGATCTACGTGTGAAGCGGAGTACATGGCAGCCTCGGAGGTAGCACATGAAGCGATTTGGGTGAAGGAGTTCATCACCGACCTAGGAGTCATACCCAATGCGTCGGGGCCGATCAAACTCTTCTGTGACAACACTGGAGCTATTGCCCTCGCAAAGGAGCCCAGGTTTCACAAGAAGACCAGGCACATCAAGCGTCGTTTCAACTCCATCCGTGAAAATGTTCAAGATGGAGACATAGAGATTTGCAAAGTGCACACGGATCTGAATGTCGCAGATCCGCTGACTAAACCTCTCTCGCGTGCAAAACATGATCAACACCAGAACTCTATGGGTGTTCAATTCATCACAATGTAACTAGATTAGTGACTCTAGTGCAAGTGGGAGACTGTTGGAAATATGCCCTAGAGGCAATAATAAAAGTATTATTATATTTCATTGTTCATGATAATTGTCTTTTATTCATGCTATAACTGTATTATCCGGAAATCGTAATACACGTGTGAATACTTAGACCACACAATGTCCCTGGTAAGCCTCTAGTTGACCAGCTCGTTGTGATCAACAGATAGTCATGGTTTCCTGACTATGGACATTGGATGTCGTTGATAACGGGATCACATCATTAGGAGAATGATGTGATGGACAAGACCCAATCCTAAGCATAGCATAAAAGATCGTGTAGTTCGTTTTGCTAGAGCTTTGCAAGTGTCAAGTATCTCTTCCTTCAACCATAAGATCGTGTAACTCCCGGATACCGTAAGAGTGCCTTGGGTGTACCAAACGTCACAACGTAACTGGGTGACTATAAAGGTGCATTACAGGTATCTCCGAAAGTAGCTGTTGGATTGACACGGATCGAGACTGGGATTTGTCACTCCGTATGACGGAGAGGTATCTCTGGGCCCACTCGGTAATGCATCATCATATTGAGCTCAATGTGACCAAGGTGTTGGACACGGGATCATGCATTACGATACGAGTAAAGTGACTTGCCGGTAACGAGACTGAACAAGGTATTGGGATACCGACGATCGAGTCTCGGGCAAGTAACGTACCGATTGACAAAGGGAATTGCATACAGGGTTTGATTGAATCCTCGACATAGTGGTTCATCCGATGACAACATCGAGGAGCATGTGGGAGCCATCATGGGTATCCAGATCCCGCTGATGGTTATTAACTGAGAGAGTCTCGGTCATGTCTGCATGTCTCCCGAACCCGTAGGGTCTACACACTTAAGGTTCAGTTACGCTAGGGTTATAGGGATATGTATATGCAGTAACCCGAATGTTGTTCGGAGTCCCGGATGAGATCCCGGACGTCACGAGGAGTTCCGGAATGGTCCGGAGGTAAAGATTTATATATGGGAAGTCCTGTTTCGGGCATCGGGACAAGTTTCGGGGTTATCGGTATTGTACCGGGACCACCGGAAGGGTCCCGGGGGTCCACCGGGTGGGTCCACCTGTCCCGGGGGGCCACATGGGCTGTAGGGGGGTGCACCTTGGCCTAATGGGCCAAGGGCACCAGCCCCACATAGGCCCATGCGCCTAGGGTTTAAGGGGGCAAGAGTCCTAGGAGGGTAAGGCACCTCCTAGGTGCCTTGGGGGGAGGGAAAACCCCCCTTGGCCGCCGCACCCCCTAGGAGATTGGATCTCCTAGGGCCGGCCACCCCCCCTTGGCACCCCTATATATAGTGGGGGAGAGGAGGGACTTCATACCTGAACGCCCTGGCCTTTGGTTGCCTCCTTCTCCCTCCCCAACACCTCCTCCACCTCCATAGTGCTTAGCGAAGCTCTGCCGGAGTACTGCAGCTCCATCAACACCACGCCGTCGTGCTGCTGCTGGTGCCATCTCCCTCAACCTCTCCTCCCTTCCTTGCTGGATCAAGAAGGAGGAGACGTGGCTGTTCCGTACGTGTGTTGAACGCGGAGGTGCCGTCCGTTTGGCGCTGGTCATCGGTGATTTGGATCACGTCGAGTACGACTACATCATCACCTTGCAAGCTTCCGCACGCGATCTACAAGTGGTATGTAGATGCAAACTCTCTCCCTAGACTCGTTGCTTAGATGAACTCATAGATGGATCTTGGTGAAACCGTAGGAAAAATTTTAATTTTCTGCAACGTTCCCCAACAGTAACATATATAGTCTAGGGATATGTGTATGTTACTCGTGTACTACTCTCCATTGTGGCTAGTCTCATACCCCCTCCTTTCCGGTTTAGGCTGGTTGTAATGGTATTATCGTAAACGGTATCATGCATGCCAACTAGACTTTCTGGATTATGTGGCACACAATAGAGGATGTGGTATCATATCATGATACCGTGTCATATTAAATGGTGTACTACTACTTTGTGTGATGCATGACAATTAGTAAGGCAACCTAAGATGTTAACTTATGATACTATGCATTACGAAAGTAGTATCCTAGCTATACTATCATATATATGCATGCATGATACTGGTAGTATATATATAATACTCCCCATTACAACCAGCCTTATAGGGCTCAATTCATAAATACGGTCATCTATGATATATACTCCCTCCGTATACTAATATAAGAGTGTTTAGGTCAGTATTTAGTAATCAAACACTCTCATATTAGTTTACAGAGGGAGCTAGTACTACTCTATGATACTATATATGCACTATGAAGGTACGTACATAGTATCATACACTAGTATCATATGCATGATATTATATATATAGTATATGATACTCCCCACTATATAAGGCTGGACATAGTGGCCGACGATGTCATGCACTCGAAAATAGCAAGTATGCTGATGTGGAAAAGAATTATATATACAAAGAGGGTTAGAGTAAATTATAGTAGGTAGATACCGTATCAGGTTAAATGTGATGCTAATTTGTGTCATGCATGGAAATAAATATGATCTATATATGATACTATACTCTATGTATTATACTATGCGCTATAATTAATTAAAGGTGGTATCATACACTAGTATCATATGTACTGTATATTCATGATACTATTATATGACACTCACCACTATATCATGATTTCTTACCGTGGAAAAAAATTGGAGGCGAAACGATGAACTCATGTTTTCATTCAACCAAAAATATGATGTTAGGTAATGTAATGTAAAACCGTGGAGGTTCACTCATGAAAGTCATGTGTCCACTAAACCATGGCCGATGCACCCCCACCCCTCTGCCACGCGCGCGATCTGAGTCGTGCGTTCTGATTGGACAGAACCCAAACCCCACGATCGTATGTCTGCACCGTTGGATTCTCCTTGATCGAACGACGATCCTCATCCCTTTCGAAAAAACATGTACATGTTTTCAAATAGCCCCTCCCAAAAAATGTTTTCAAATAGCACATGGTTCCCACACGAAAGCCGTGTGCCTACCAAACCGTGGCCGATGCCATCCTCGTCGCGTGCTCGATCTCAGTCATGCATTCTGATTGGCCAGAACCCAAACCCCATGGATAGTGCGTCTGCACCGCTGGATGCTCCCAGATCGAACGACAATCCTCATCCCTTTCGACAGGAAATGCAGTCCGGCTAGGAATTGATTTATATGCCAACATGCATGGTAAATGCCAAAAAATGTCTTACATATAGCACACGAGACCTGAAATGCGCCAGCAAATCAAACCCGTGGTAAAATTGTGCTTAGTTTGCATGGGAAAAATTTAGAGGTGAAACAATGAACTCACGTCTTCTTTTCAAAATTAGTACGTCTTCATTTCAAACGAAATTATTCTGTTTGTGCACACGAGCGCTTAGAGGCAACCGTTTGCATTGGCTTTTTTGCGCGCGCGGCGACCTGGGATATTTTTCATCCTTTTCACCTAGGCCCCCAACACCCCCACCGTCCGCTCGCGTTTCACTCAACTAGTCCACCCAATCTCCTTCGCCAGCTCCCCCCTCACCCAGATCCACAGCAGAACCCTGTTCGGCGCCGCCGTGCTCACCACAACCGTGTGCCCACTCTTCGGCGTCAAGCCTACCTCCACTTCCTTTCCCAACATGCGGCGGCCCGCGCCTCGCCATCTTCGTTTGCTCGCCAGCCACCCTCGAGCATATCGACGCAGTGACCCTCGCCTCTCCTATAGTCCAGCCGGGTTTGCATTAAGAAGCCTGTTATTTACTACTCTCCATCGCGATGAGGCATATTTCCTCGCAATCCCTCTTCTAATTTCGTTCCGTATGTTCCAAAATTGGCTATAAATAACGGAGAGCGTATATATGTTCATTATCTACCTTCCTTACTATAAGTTGTATTTGTTCCAATAAGTTATTGCCTATTTATAGATCGCAGGCGCCCGAGTCGCACAAACTTAACAAATTAGCCGTACATTTTCTAAATTATTGCATGACATGTTTAGAAAGCTTGATACTAAGTTGTTAGTTTTATGCTTATCCTCCTTTCCTGAGTTTCGCACGTGTTCTCTGTAGATGCCAAGTAGCAGCGACAACACTCCTTCAGGCCATGTATCTTCATTTGATTCGGACAACCCTAGGTCTTCAGCAGATTGTGAGGGATCAAGTAGTCTTGAATGGGGTAGAGCTGCAACAATTACCCTTCTGGTCAGGACACGGAGGAACGCTCCAAGGAATCCCACACACCAGCCTAAAGGTGTATATGAAGCAACTGAGATTGATTTAAAGTCCTGGGCTCCAACTAAACCAGATAAAGCACGCATGAGGTTCAGGAGTGTGTGTGGATTTGTTGGCAGGGCAAGGCTCAACATTAATCTGCCGGGGTTTCGGAACGTTGACACAGAAACATGGGGAAGGATAGTCCGGGAGATCATGGATCACTTCAATGTTCCAGAGCAGTGGAGAATGCAAGTGGAACACGTTGCGCTGAAGAAGGCTAGGGATGCTTGGAGAAACTGGAAGCATGTGTTGTACAAGAAGTACTTGAGTGAAGGCAAGGACCCAATCCCCGCATACCCCCAAATTACAAAGGCAGACTGGGCAGAATTCAAAAGGGTCAGGGCAACTCCAGAGTTTGCTGCGAAGAGTTTCAAGCAACCGGAACTTCAGAAGAATAACATACACCCCCACCATATGTGTGTGGCAGGATACTACGGCATGAAACTGATATAGGAACAGGAGGACAAAGAAGTAGTAGCGGCGGGTGGGAATCCGACCTTTAGTGAAATCAAGGGCGAATGCGCCAGAGACTAATTGCGGGCACGTGCAAAGAGGCGTGATCACAGAACTTATTACTTTGAAAACGCACGTGACGCCAAACTGTATGAAGTGATGGTCGAGGCTTCCAAGATACCTGGAAGGTTCTACAGGAACTCAGGGCCATGTGACATTCTGTCCATTGCTCTGGACACAGAAGAGCCCCCTGGCCATGCAAGGGGTATAGGTGTTAATGTCCCGCACAAGAGGGCTTTCACACTCAGCAAATAAGAGAGGCTCAGCATGAAAAAAGCAAGGAGTGAAATGAAGCAGAATGCATTGTTTGAAAAGTTGAAGAAGGAGATTTATCTGGCTCTTCGAAAGGATGTTGAGGAGTTAATGATGATGAAGAAGACTCTAACACTGACAGCTAGCCAGCAGGTGGGAGGGGAGGCGGGCATGGATGATGCTGCTTATTGCGCGACAACACTGCACAAGAGTAGTTGTGCATCAGCTGACCCTAGCGACACTGAGACTGCAACTGCTCGTGATGATGCTATATCTAATCTATCTGGAATGAAAGACAGACTAAAGGGCGTGCTTACATATTATGAAGGTACATTAAAATGTGCAATAGCCTGGGTTTGCCCACCCTTCTTGGAAGATGGCCTCTTCTTGGACAATGTGCCATTGAAGTCGGGCTGTGTGAAGTGCTACGTGACTGAAGTAAAGCCTGTATTCAATGGATTTTCCCTGAAGAATGTCCTAGGAGACTTCAATGAGAAAAGGACCTTGGGAGAAACACTGCTACATCACATATAGTGGCCATGAAAGGAAATAGAGTTCATCGATGAGATTCTTGAAGCCCCGCCAAGAGCAACCACTGTCGCCCCTCAACCGGTGACGCTCTCCTTGCCACAGCAGCTCTCGCGGGCTCACGCATCAATATATGATCAGCCGACCCGACTTTGTGGCATACAAGCCATGTCATCCTCTGCCCCAAAGCAGCCAGTGGCAAGGCCTACAACTACTGATGACGTCCCACCTGTTCAGATGCCGGCCGCTGAAGCAGCGGGGGGAGACCCAGCTGCAGCACATGCTGAGCAGACCAACCTGGTGGAATAGACTGCTAAGCAGTCTGAAGCTTCGGAACTGCCTGCTAAGCAGTCTGTAGGTCTAGAACCGACTACTCATCAGTCCATCAGTCCACAGGTGCGTGATCAACATACCAATGCGTCAGCACTTCCTGCTCAGCAAACCAACGCGTTGACACGGCCTCCTCAGCACACTGACAAGTTGGCACCACATGCGCAGAAACCCGACATAGCTTCAATGCACGGTCAGCAGTCTGATGCATCTACTCCTACAGCCAGCAGTCTGTCATAGCAGCACCGCCAACTCAGCGGTCTGGCATAGATAAACCGTCTGCTAAGAAGTCCGTCCAAGCTTCACCATCTGCTTGTCAGTCTACCTTGTAGGCAACCAGACGTTTTGCCAGAAATGCTTCAAGTACCAAGAAGGAAGTGGCCAAAAAGGCTACAACCACGACCACAAGAAAGCGCAGCGGGAGAGTGAAGAGGAAAGGGAATGATTGCCTCTTACTTAAAGCACTCATCACACAGAACCAAATTAACAACAACTTGTTCGAATCAGGGAGTAATATTATTTCTGATGCCATGGGTGATGAAGAAGTAGAAGTGTTGCTTGCTAAAAGTAAAGTGACGTACTTGAAGCATGCAATTACGTCCATGGCCAGGCATTTCTTGTTGGCGAATACTTTGATGAGTGCAGCTCCAGTTGCCGCGAGTTACATGAATATTGCATGGATCAAATGTCAGCATGTTATCATGCTTTGCTAGTCCACTACAATAGAGATCATTTCCGACACGATGCTGGTTCCATCAATGTGAGTTCAAGGACTTACATCTCTTCTTCAACTTCAACGTGCTCGATGCCACTCTTGTTAGATGCCTGATTTTGTAAGTACTTAACAAACTCTAATCAACTTCTCCATATAATGCTGTAAATGATAAACAACTAACTGCATTTTATTCCTCTCAGGGGATTAAACGCTCGGAGAAGAATAAGGGAGAGTGTGCATTTCATAGATCCTGCATTAGCAAATGGCACAACATTATATGGTAAGTACCGACGGGACTGGGCCGTTAACACGGTCCTTTGTATCTTCGAAAACCCGTCCCATGCATAATCATTTCTCTGGCCATATCATGAACGGTAAGTCAAGTAAACAAGCACACATACACTAATTGTCTTTCAGACTTTGACATCATTCGTAAGTTCATGTCTTTCTTAATATGTAGCAATCACTGGATATTTGTATTCATTGTTTGAAACAAGAACATAGTTTACTACATCGATTCTCTCAAAGAGTCAACAAACGCTCAGGATCTGACGCATGTTCAACAATTCTTGGATAGGTATTGAATTCTATGATGTTGAAATTAATTTGCATTCATATCTGGTTCAATAATTGATGTTGTCAAAATTAATCATCATCTGTAGTGTAATCGCATTGTGCAAAACTAAACTAGGGAACCTGTTCAAGACAGAACAACCCGTGCAGCACGAGATCGTTTCTCCGGTAACACACTAAAATTTGTTATTTTCGGAAAATTTATCCAACAGTCTACAAATACCTTTCCTTACACTAGTCAAATGTTCAAGCTTCTAAATAAACCTCTTTCTATTTTGTCCAAAGAAAAAATAATACATCTAACACGGGTTAGGTTGTTCCTAATAGGACAAATACATGAATAATTTTGAACAAAAAATTTCAGTGTCCTCAGCAAGAAGCAGGGACCAACCTTTGTGGATACTTTGTTTGCAGACACATGATCTCCATCTGCAAATCTGCTGATAGTTGTGACGTTCCTCGCGAATTAGTACCAGTAAGTCTATCTTAATTAATATCTTCTACTCCACTCATATGGCACATTCTGATCTTAAAAATACTACAGCTCATCTTAAAACCGAAGACCCCTGAACCGCTCCTGGCTGGTGAATTGCTGATGGTTCAGACATTTATCAACGACTTCTTCCTGGATCACTACATCAATCCCACCGGTGATAATGAAGATTTCAACATGCGTTCTCCTGAAACATTGAGTAAGAGTTAGCCTCTAAACATATAACACATGGATCCATTGTTTTCCATCCGATGAGGTCTTCGTATTTCGTACACTATGATTAATTATGTAATGCATATATGTGTGGACAAATCATTGGAATTTAGCTACCATATGTTCAATTGCAATTGTTGCGAAATCTGATGAATGTTCTTCCTGTGGACACCATTTGTTCAATTGAATATTGTGGCGAATTTGCTTTTTGCATGCCGATTCAAAATGGGATATTTTTTTTATTTGTTCAATTGAATATTGTGGCGAATTTGCTTTTTGCGTGCCGGTTCAAAATGGGATTATTTTGTTTTAACCTGGCAATTACTCCGCACACGGTTCAACTAAATGGGTGTGTGCGATCCACATCGGAAAGCATACGTCAATCATAGCGGAACCGTCGGTGATACACAGCAGATCGCAAACAATTTGCAGGGCTACTACGTGTGCATAGGTTCTCTGGAACCGTTTGTGATATTGCGTTATTGCACACGAGAACTGGGAGTAAACCATGCCCAATGCCAAATACAATCCCAGTCATATTTCTTTCAGAAACGTGTGGGATCCCAAATGAAAAGCATACATCACTCTTACGGCAACCGTCGGTGATACCTAACAAATAACAAATGGTCTGCAGGACTTGTATGTGTGCGAAGGGGCTCCTGAACCGTTTGTGATAGAACATTATCGCAGACTGTAATTGTTGGAAAATGTGTGTGATGGATTCTAGCATGGCAGACGGGTTACGCAGAAAACTCGTGTGTGATAGGGTACAAATCGCACACAGTTCATATGTTGGCCCATGTGCCTTACATCATGTTTCCCAAACTGTTTGTTACGACAGACCGTATGGTTTCACTACGTCATTAGAAATGCTTAATCACCGATACCACTCATGCGAAAGAATTTAGTGTGTGTTGCATCACACACGATTACATTTTGGAAGGCCTCTGGATCACTGTTCTGTATCCCCGACGGTTTCTGGGTCGTGTGGGAAGGACCCCCTATCGCACACACTCACTTGGCGACAGTTCCAAAGGCCATCGTGGAAAGGGGTTAAAACCGTTTGTTTAGGACCGACACGCACCAGTGATGCTGTCCCAGACAAGCATGACCACGTAGTAGTCTTATGATAAAACACTACCGAGTTCAGGTTGGGAACCATCATCGAGGATGGCAAAGTTATTACTTAAGTCATGATTAGCTCTTAAGGAGGAACTTCATCTCCTTGAACAAATCAATCAGTGGCTTGAGGTGTTAGGAATTACACATGGAGTGGAGGTAGTGAGCCTATCAAACCATGGAATACTTCGCACATGCATGATTGACTTGGGATGGTACCAGAGGAAACAAAAACAATCTTTCTCGAACTCACGGCAGCAACTTGAACCAAATGCACGTGAATCAGAGAAAGTAACTTCTTTCATCCAACATATGCTTCATGAACGGGACATGATGATAATGATTTTAGAAGTTTCGAACACTAGCTGGATGTTCAACACGAATCATGGAGGAGATAAAAATGTTTCTGCTGGGCTCAACAAGTCATCAAGATTCCCATGAAGATGGAATTCCACAATTATGTGAGCAAGGCGATAGCATTGGTCAGAACAAAAGATATAACGGGGTATGCTCGAGGAAAAACCACGAGTAAGACAACATTACGAACATCATTGGTTCTGATTTGATTTGAGGATAGCCCACACTCAAATCAAAGTTTTGATAAGACAATAGGTCCAACATATGATCACAGGGACCAATTGATGAAGATATCATCTTTCTTCAACACACACAAATATATCATTGGAAATGAACTAAGCTAGGCCAACTTTTATCTTCCAACTCTCCAAGTTGTTGTTTGGATTAACCAACTAGCTTAGGTGTATCCAACATGGATTCCTGGAGAAGGGGTGGTTTACAAGAAACCAACTTGATCACGAACTCAACATAGCGGTCAGGTGACAACCTGGCAACACTTCCGAGAAGATATTCGGAAAATCATGAACCACCGATATGTTACTAAGCTCGAGAATAATCTTCCTTTTCAAGGCAAGATGATGTGATCGAGAGAGTGATGGATTGACACAATCCTATCTCATTGATCCAGGAGTGCACCAAGGAAAATGGACTAGGTCGCACGATTAGGATGATGATTCAATAACCAACACACTAAGAATAAGATTATTGTCCATTAACTACCAAGCAACGGAGTTGCTAGGAGTATTGATTTCACACATCACAATTCACTTGTCAGCATTCCGGTTAGAACCAGCACGGAGACCGAGGGATGAATAATGATGGCGAGAAGTATCATTATATCAAGAGTTCATAGGAGGTGGTGCAATTCCCATGACATTTCTGACATAAAGAGTCAACACTCCAAGGTAGAACAGAACAAAAGCTGGATTGGCATTTTGATGCACGGAATACAAGTGCTTTGACCCAATCCCAGAGATGGACAAGGTACTGGAGTTTGTTTCTCCTAGTCATTCCGAAATAGAATGGCTTGACGAACCCCAAGAATAATAGGCATCGATGAACGAATGCACGCATACTCTTGACTATCAATTGATAGACAAAGGTCAGAAAACAACTAAAGAGGGACAACTCAAAGGAACATACAATTTTCTGAGTTGTGGGTGCATAGATTAGCATGTTGAACGAGTTCAACATATTTCTTCCGGATAACCCATGCAGAAAGGTAGAAATGGCAGAGTCACAACATAGAATCGAGAACTCATCAAGAGCACTCTGGTTGTGATCTTTCGGTTCAACGAGGAACTTCTGCCATAAGTAGTTCATGGTATTTGGAAGAAGAAATTACCATGGACCTCGAGGAATATCGCAAAGGTTACTAATATCCTAAAGGAACTAGCAAACACTATCAACATGAAGTAAGTAGGGTGAATCTCGGGTTCAAGAACCCAGGAATAGAATGCCTGCTAACTAAGTAGCCTCATGGGATGCTTTCAAGAATTATGGCTAGAATCGTCACACTGGGAACCCAAAACATGGCTAGATTACTAGGTAATCCTCTAAGACAACTAGGGTCATAATAATAGCTCCAACATATATGTCAAGGCAACACAGTACCTCAAATCACCGATTAGTGTGGTTAAACTGGCCCAAAGAAACATCAAGAATGAAAAGAAGGGAGTTGCAAATGCATCAGATTATTTCAAAACCTGGGATGACTCAGACAACATAAGGGTTGTAAATGCTCAAAAAGATTTGAGACATCTTGAAAAATAGTGGGATGACCACTCAACATCACAATATCAAGGTTCTGAGTCCAACTATGAACATGCGGAAGTAGTAAAAACTAAACTGAGACTTGAATCCATCAATCCTATAAGTCTATCGATTAGTAAGAGCTGATCCTGATAGAAAGAATAGAAAGCCTAGTTCCTTAACCCCGTAGGAAAGACAAGATGACTCGGATCAGAAGGGCATAAGGTAAAGGAGTAAAAAGAGCCTTACACTCCCTTCCACAATCAATTCCTTTACATAACTAAAGAATTTCTAGACACAACTTCGACCAATTTGGCTTGGTAATCCTATAGGCAGTTTGGCTCTGATACCAAAGCTTTGAGGACCCCGATCCAAAGTCACACCAATCTAGCATGTAACACCTCATATCACTTTGCGGCCTCACGCATGGTATCCCCATGGGCGCCACCTTACCAGGCCCAGGACCGTTTGTGCCTTTTGGCTCACGTATATGATAGTGTCGCTAGCATCCATATGACAGAGAACCCGGCCCGACATGACTAGTCGTAAACCCAAGGTCGCACTAACTTATAGGGACAGGCATACATGACCCAACAATGAACGTGTCGGTCATCAACGTATGAACCCAAGTCGTAGCAAGCTACAAGGACTTAAAGAAACAACGCGTGACATTTCCCTGAAGGGACAGACACAGGAACAAAGAAGGGCACATGCTGGCTAGCCTGAGTGTTCTGGAGCAGCAAGCTACCATGGCTCAATGGAAGCACTAGGAAACATTTACCCATAAGAGAGGCTACCAAGAATAAACAACTAGGTTGTAGGATCCCACACATACCAAGCATTTCAAATCATACACACAATATGCTCGATATGTGCAAATACAACATGGCATCACAACAAAACTGTATGAATCAAAGAATTTATTTTGAAGGCTTCGAAGAGTCATACATAATAACAATTACAAACATGGGTCTGATGACCCAGCATTCAAGTCATACAAGCAATAAGCACATGCGTAAGCTTAACTTGTCTGAGTACAGACAACTACAAATGAAACAGGCTGAGAAGCCTGACTATCTACAAGACACTGCCGAAGGCACATGATCGTAGCTGAGGTAACAAGCTAAACATCGAAGTCCACGTGGAACTATTAGTGAGACTGAAGTCTCTCTGCAAAAACATAAATTAAGAAAACGTGAGTACAAATGTACCCAGCAAGACTTACCTCAGAACTAGCTACATATGCATCGGTATCAACAAAGGGGTGGTGGAGTTTAACTGCAGCAAGCCAGCTTGACTCAGTGTCTATCCTGAACTACGTCTGCAAGTGACTCTTTTGGGGTGGTGCACACGAGTCCACATATTCACCAAATCAATACACCACTATGGATTCGCTCCCGTCTCCCTACGAGAAGGCCATCCATAGCACTCATGCTTATCTTGCGCATTTTAGAGTATCCACTTTCACTTGTCTATGAACTATATAAGCAACCAAGTAGTCCATTACCGTGGATGCGGCTATTCGAATAGATGATGTTAACCATGCAGGGATGTACTTCTTCACACATGTTTCCACCACTTAGCATCTGCACACGACATGTGCTCGGTAGACTTCAAGCGACAGCCGACGTGGGTGTAGACCACGACCTGACTAACCACACAAGCCCCTAGTCCAGGTTTATCTCCTATTCAGGTTCCATCCGCAGGGAGTCCGGTCGAGGTTTCCACTACGGCCCCGAATGATGTGTGCAGGGTTCCCGGGTCACCAAACGGGTGACTCAATACACCGGGCCACGTGCCTACCGCGTTGATCCCTCGGGTTACCGCTGCGCATGGCCTCCAGCATACTACAAACACCAGAAACTACTTGCAACTCCTGGGCAAAGGACAAGGGGGGTTAATAAGTCAAGCGGGGTCATATTTTAGGGCCCAATGCGTGGTAGTAGCTGATCTTAAATCACACATACAGATCTCAGTTCCTAAGGACGGTTCCAATGAAACAACCCACCATGTACTCCTACATGGCCTCTCATCGATACCTTTACCAAAACGTGTTCACACACTTAGCTCTCAACAGTAGGACATGTTCACACACCTCCAATTCATCCCTGATGAATCAGACTTGACTCAACTCTAAGCAGTAGCAGGCATGACAAACAAGCATGAATGAGTAGGCACATCAGGGCTCAAACAACTACTACTCATGCTCGTGGGTTTCATCTATTTACTATGGCAATGAAAGGACATGCAGAGGAAAGGGGTTCAACTACAACAACATGTAACGGATGAATCGTTGGTTTCCTAATGTAGTAAAAGTGACTAGGAGCGAGAGAGTGGG
>NC_041390.1:349971806-349980460 GCF_002162155.2 Triticum dicoccoides | reverse complement strand
TTGCCTGACACTTTTGAAGATAGTATAGTTCTTCATCGGTGTCATCGATCTCATCATCGGAACCACGTCTACTAAGAGAGGACAAATACCGTCAAAAGAGAAGAAACACAATCAATGCAATGCAACAATATGATGCATGAATGTGACATGGCAATATGCTGTGATTAGAGCTAATGCAAATTGCTACCATTTTAGTTGAAGTTCATTTGAATCAAAGATTCAAATTCAAACTTCAAAAGAAGCATTTAAAATGCCCTTTATTTGATTTGACCTGATCAGTAGGTAAAGTTGTTCAAACATGCATGGAACTGGCATAAACAAATTATTTGGATTTTTCTGATCATTTTTCATATATAAATTATTTCATTTGGAGTTATAGTTGAATTTCTATGATTTTTAGAAGTTTAGGCAAATTTCTAAATATAAATAAATCATTTAGATTTATTTAAATATCAGAAATTGTTACTGCGTCAGCATGACGTCGGTAAGTCAACAGGGCCGGTCTTGGTCAAACCTGAGCAGTGGGGCCCACTAGTCAGTGATCTAGTGCTGCCTAGAGTCACAGACAGGTGGGGTCTAGTCAACGGCCATGTCGGCATAGTCAAAAGTGAAAAGTGGGCCCACTGTACTTAGATTAAACTTGATCTTATTTAGTTAGATGATTAGTTAGGTAGTGGGGCCAGGCTGTCAGTTTCACTTGATGGTTAATTTGTGGCGCAATTAGCCGCTAATGACATCCACGTTGGCAGTCGCCGGAGCCTGGCCGGCGGCGACCAAATCGACAGCTGCGTGGATCGGATTTTAGCTACGGGCGATGGTTTGGTGTGCGGTTTGCGACTATGGATTGCTGGCACACGCGTGCATCTAGTGGTGGCCACGGGAGGGAGCGAGGTGGACCACAGCGGCAGTGGCGTCGAGCGAGGTGGCGGCCATAGCTCGGGCATCGATGAAAACAACACCACAGAGCACGGGAGGAGTAACTGGTGGTGGTGTTCGTCTGCTGGGATCATGCGGAGCTTGGTGATGGGCTCAGACACGAGTGGCAGCAGCTGTGCCCCTGGCAGCGCCATGGCCGGCGGCGAGGGGTTCCCGAGCATGGTAGTGGGGCTATCTAGAGTGCGCAAACAACGGCAGAAAGAGAAGGGGGAGATGCGGCAGCTCACAGGGAGGACAGAGAGCGGCTCAGCGGGCTCGGGGACATGTCGAAGACGGCGAATCGATCGGTGAAGTCTGGCGAGCAGATGCGGTGGTGATGAGCTCAAAGGTAATGACCTGGTCCTCCTTGGCTTGCTTTCGTCTGTGTGAAGAGGACACGGATGTCAGCGGAGCAACTAGCCGCAGTGGAGAGGCGAGGCGTGCGTGGTTGCTGCAGTGGTGCTCGTCGGCGGCCTCGGACACGAGCAAGGAAAGCAGGGAGAGAGACAGAGGAGACACGAGGACGAGGGAGAGGTCGAGGGGGTCGAGGGGGCGTACGTGGCATCGCCCAGGGACGTCCAGGGGAGGAGGGGCAGCCATGCAGGGAGGAGGTGGACGGCGTGTGTGATGAAGCTATGTACCTAGGATAGGGGCATGGACCTGTCCTAAGTACCGTACCCAAGGACATCCCTAGAAGAAGTCACCTTTCAATCGACTTGGAGGTATCCCACTCAACAGATTCAAGACACTTGACCATGAAGCAATCACTCGACCAAATTCCAACCACTCAACTGCCAGGAGATCTAAAGTTACCCTGCACGCAAACGGTCAGTCATTAAGTAGCTTTTATGGTCATCATAGCACTTTATTAGGGGCGTTACCAGTAACCCCCAGTCTTAATGTACTTTAAACCTTGCATTACTAAGGGCTGGAGGGGCCTGGCGAACTCTATATAAGCCACCCCCCTCCTCAGTATCAAGGGTTGGCACCCATGTTATTCATACACACATAATTCAGTCGACCGCCTCTGGGCACCAAGACGTAGGGCTGTTACTTCCTCCGAGAAGGGCCTGAACTCGTAATCCTCGTGTGCTTTCAACTCCTCCATAGCTAAGATCTAGCCTCTCCATACATACCCCCCTACATCACTGTTAGAGTTAGAACCACGACAGTTGGCGCCCACCATGGGGCTAGGAGTCTTAGCGCCTAGTTTGAGAAGTTGCGATTTTTTCCGATCTCCTTGATCATGGTTTCAGGCGGAGCTTTGGTGGAGGGCCGCGAGATCCGTCTTGGCGCGCTCACGTTCATCGCCGACGACTCCGCTTGGCTTCAGGAGGCTCCACTCGACGTCGACGCGCTCCCCGTCCGCGGGGCGACGCACTTTCGCGCATGCGCCCGTGGTGTCCTCCTGCGGCAGCCGTCGACCTAGTATCGGTCGGCTCCCGTGGCGTCTCCCCACCCTGTTTCTCGCTGGCGCAAGCTCTCCGGTCGGTCGAGGCTTCAGAGGTGGGTGAGGCATGCGGTGGCCCGCCAGTCGGCCACCCCACAAGTCGCGACAATCAAGCCCGACGAATCCCTCTACGGCCTGTTCGACCTGTCGACTGGCTCCGCAGAGACCACATCCGAATGCGACAGCAGTGACCCAGCTGTAGAGGTTCTGGTGATCGATGGGCCACACAGTCCTCCTGATTTCCCCCACGCCGACGGAGGCGCGGATGGGGGCGACCCGTCGCGTCCTCACGAGGAGTATCTCCCTGAGCCTCTCACGTCGTTGCAGCGGGAGGAGCTTCGCCGCCGGAACACGGATGCACTCCACACTCCTATTGTTGGAGAAACCCCCGAGGCCCGAGCCTTGGAGGACGCGCGCTTGGCTAACTTGGCCGAGCGCACTCGACTGGAGAATCTCCAGCGAATACTCGACGAGCGAGCGCGTCAACGGGCTCCAGAATCCAGTCGACGTCAACTCTTTCCGCCCCCGCAGGTATATCATACTCCGATTCAGAATTTGGCGGCTGCGGCCCGTATAGCAGAGTTGATTTAGCCCTCCTAGTCAGAGGCTGGCAGAGGCTTGTTGCAAATCAGAGCGTTGCTCCAGGCAGCGGGAGACCAGAATTCCGCTATTTCTCAGTCGCGTAACAGGATCCACAGTCGATCCCTTGCAGCGGATACAGTCCAGTCGGCTCACAGCCCAAGATCGCCTCCGAGGCGTGAGGGATGCGGAGACCGGCGTGATCAGTACAGAAAGAATGAGCAGTATGATCACCGATTCGATCATGATGATCGACGTCGAGTGCCAACCCCTCCCCCGAGGAGTGGATCATATGTGCCGCGACAGCAGGTTGACAGACGCCCTCATATTGTTGAGCGGAGAATTCCAGTCGACCCCAGGGAACCAGGCTTTGATGCGAGATCCATTCTCGTTCAAGGTTTGGTCGACAGGAATAGAGCTCACCGAGAAGGCCACGACAGAGATGCGCCTACCAGTTGCAGAGTACATGTTTCAGGGCCGGAGTGTTTCAGTCGAGCCATCAGAGCCGCTGTAATTCCTCCCAACTTCAGGTTGGCAACTGGAGTTAGTAAGTTCACCGGTGAGTCCAAGCCCGATACTTGGATCGAAGATTACCGAGTGGCTGTCCAGATTGGCGGTGGGAACGATGAGGTAGCCATGAAGCACCTGCCTCTCATGTTAGAAGGCTCGGCCAGAGCGTTTCTGAATCAGTTAGCACCCAGCAGCATTTACACTTGGGAGGATCTCTCCCGAGTGTTTGTCACCACATTTGAAGGAACATGCAAGCGACCTGCAGGCCTTACGGAATTGCGGTCTTGCATGCAGAAACCGAATGAAACTCCGAGGGATTACATCCAGAGGTGGATCACATTGCATCACACAGTTGAAAATGTATCGGATCATCAAGCAGTTTGTGCCTTTAAAGAAGGCATTAAGTACAGAGAATTGAATCTGAAGTTCGGTCGAACCGGAGAGATGTCTCTGAATCGGATGATGGAGATTGCCACCAAATACGCTAATGGTGAAGATGAGGATCGACTCCGGAGCGGCAAGCATAAAGCAGTCGCCCAGGAAACCGGAGGAAATTCCAGTCGGAAACAGAAGCGGAAAGCCGAGCCAGCCGCTCCTGGGGAGGCCCTGGCCGTAACCCAGGGAAAATTTAAGGGAAAACCCAAAGGACCTTGGAACCCCAAGAAAGTTAAAGACCAAGATGGAAATGATGTTTTGGATCTACCGTGTCACATCCACACCAAGAAAGATGAAGAGGGTAAACTCATTTACCCAAAGCATACCACTCGACAGTGTCGGCTTCTGATCCAGCAGTTTCAGGGCAAGCAGTCCAAAGATAAGGAAAAGGAGTCGGACAAAGTTGAGGACAAGGAAGATACTGACGATGGGTACCCCCAGGTCAATTCCACCCTGATGATTTTTGCTGATGTTGAGAGCAAAAGTCGACTGAAGGTTATTAATCGTGAGGTAAATATGGTTGCTCCGGCAACACCCAATTATCTGAAGTGGTCCCATACTGCCATCACATTCGACCAGTCCGATCACCCTACGCACATTGCCACCCCTGGGAGGCAAGCTCTGGTGGTCGACCCAGTTGTCGAAGGCACTCGACTGACCAAAGTCCCGATGGATGGAGGCAGCGGTTTGAACATACTGTATGCAGAAACATTGAAAGGGATGGGTATTCCGATGTCCAGGCTCAGCACCAGTAACATGAGTTTCCATGGAGTCATTCCTGGGAAGAAAGCCGAGTCACTTGGCCAAATTTCTCTTGATGTGGTTTTCGGTGATTCCAAGAATTACTGCAAGGAAAAGTTGACATTCGAAGTTGTGGATTTCCAAAGTGCTTATCACACTATTTTGGGCAGGCCAGCTTATGCACGCTTCATGGCTCGACCATGTTATGTGTATCTCAAATTGAAGATGCCTGGTCCCAAAGGTGTGATCACTATTACAGGCAATCGGAAGAAATCAGAAGAGTGTTTTCAGAAAGGCTCAAAGATTGCTGACGCTCAGATGGCGGTGGTCGAGCTGCAAGAGTATCAGAAGACTACAGATCCGAGTGAGTTGCTACAAGCTAAGAAGCCTGCTTCAGAATCATCTTTTCAGTCGTCCGGTGAAACGAAGGCAGTTCACATTCACCCGACCGATCCAAACGCTGCTCCGACTCACATCTCAACGACGGTCGACTCCAAATAGGAAGAAGCGCTCATCTAGTTCCTCCGTGAGAACTGGGACATCTTCGCATGGAAGCCTGCTGACATGCCTGGAGTTCCCAGGGGGCTGGCTGAGCACCGTCTACGAGTCGACCCAAAATTTAAACCTGTGAAAGAACATCTTCGACGGTCCGCCGCCCAGAAGAGGAAGGCCATTGGCGAGGAGGTGGCTCGGCTCTTAGCAGCGGAGTTCATCCGAAAAATTTACCACTCCGAGTGGCTCGCCAATGTTGTCATGGTCCCCAAGAAGGACAAGTCACTTCGCATGTGCATTGATTTCAAGCATATGAATCGGGCCTGCCCGAAAGATCATTTTTCTCTCCCCTGCATCGACCAGATAATCGACTCGACTGCGGGATGTGAGCGTTTGTCTTTCCTAGACGCCTATTCCGGGTACCATCAGATCCGTCTGTACGGGCCTGACGAGATAAAAACAGCTTTCATCACTCCATTCGGGTGCTTCTGTTATGTCACCATGCCCTTCAGCCTCAAGAATGCCGGAGCCACATTCATGAGGATGATTCAGAAGTGTTTGCTCACTCAAATCAGTCGGAATGTGGAGACATACATGGATGATATTGTGGTCAAGTCACGGAAGAGTTCCGACCTGCTGACTGACCTTGCTGAAACCTTTGCCAACCTCAGGAGGTATGATATCAAGCTCAATCCGTCAAAGTGCATGTTCGGAGTTCCAGGTGGGAAGTTACTCGGTTTTCTCGTTTCCAAACGGGGAATCGACGCCAATCCTGAAAAAATTGGTACTATACTCCAGATGAAACGTCCTGTGCGTGTGCATGACGTCCAGAAGCTTACAGGATGCTTGGCCGCTTTAAGTCGATTCATCTCTCGCCTCGGTGAAAAGGCATTGCCTCTTTATCGACTGTTGAAGAAGTCCGACAAGTTCGAGTGGACTCCAGAAGCTGATGCAGCGTTTACAGAGCTCGAAGCTCTGCTCTCCACCCAGCCGGTGCTTGCTGCCCCAATCAGCAAGGAGCCTTTGCTGATTTACATTGCAGCCACAGGACAAGTTGTCAGTACAGTATTTACGGTCGAGCGGGGAGAGGAAGGAAAGGCCTTCAAAGTTCAGCGCCCAGTATATTATGTTTCTGAAGTTTTGACTCCTTCAAAGCAAAGATATCCTCATTACCAGAAGCTTGTATATGGGATTTATATGACCACGAAGAAGGTTGCACATTACTTCTCTGATCATTCCATTACAGTCGTCAGCGACGCTCCACTATGAGAGATTTTGCACAACAGAGATGCAACTGGTCGAGTGGCCAAATGGGCGATTGAACTTCTTCCCCTAGATATCAAGTTTGAGGCAAAGAAAGCTATCAAGTCCCAAGCAATTGCAGATTTCGTCGCCGAGTGGATCGAACAGCAACTTCTGACTCAAGTTCACTCGGAGCACTGGACCATGTTCTTCGATGGATCTAAGATGCTGAATGGTTCCGGTGCTGGGGTAGTATTGGTTTCCCCCCGAGGAGATAAGCTCAGATATGTTCTCTAGATTCACTTCGATTCCTCCAATAACGAAGCAGAATATGAAGCACTTTTGTATGGGTTGCGCATGGCCATTTCACTCGGCGTCCGTCGCCTCATGGTCTATGGCGACTCAGATTTGGTGGTTAATGAGGTGATGAAAGAATGGGACGTCAGAAGTCCAGCTATGACTGGTTATTGCAATGCAGTGAGAAAGTTAGAGAAGAAATTCGAGGGGTTAGAGCTTCATCACATCCCCCGACTGAAAAATCAAGCGGCTGATGATTTGGCAAAGATAGGCTCCAAGAGAGAAGCCATCCCCAGCAATGTGTTTTTGGAACACATCCACTCGCCATCAGTCCAAGAAGATCCTTTTACAGATGAAGCCCCGCAGCCAAAGAGTGCCACAGATCCGACTGAAGTTGAAATTCCGGCAGTGGTCGACCTAATCATGGAAGTTTTGGCAATCACCCCTGACTGGCCGATACCGTACATCGCGTATATCCTGAGAAAGGAACTCCCAGAGGACGAAGAAGAGGCTCGACAGATCATCCGTCGATCCAAGGCCTTTACAGTCATAAAGGGACAGTTGTATAGAGAAAGCGCAACTGGAGTTGGTCAGAAGTGTATAACACCAGAAGAAGGTCAGATAATCCTTGATGATATCCACTCGGGGACCTGTGTTCATCATGTGTCCTCTCGGACCATTGTGGCTAAAGCATACCGAGCGGGATTTTAGTGGCCAAGAGCGAATGAAATGGCAAAAGATTTAGTCGACAAGTGTGAAGGGTGCCAGTTCTACTCCAACATGTCGCACAAGCCTGCATCAGCCCTGAAGACCATTCCACTCGTCTGGCCCTTCGCTGTTTGGGGACTGGACATGGTTGGCCCATTGAGAACAGGCAGGAGTGGTTTCACACATGTGCTTGTGGCAGTCGACAAGTTTACCAAATGGATTGAAGCTAAGCCTATCAAGAATCTTGATGCTTGCACTGCTATCAGTTTCGTCAGAGAGTTAACATTCAGATATGGAGCCCCGCATAGCATCATCACCGACAATGGGTCAAACTTTGATTCAGACAAGTTCAGAGCTTTTTGCGCCTCTCAAGGCACACGAGTCAACTACGCATCGGTCGCCCACCCCCAATCGAATGGACAAGCAGAAAGGGCAAATGGTCTGATTCTCAAAGGACTAAAGCCTCGGCTGATGCGTGATCTCAAGCACGCAGCAGGCGCTTGGGTCGACGAGCTTCTGTTAGTTCTATGGGGATTGAGGACCACCCCGAATCGGTCGACTGGAAGAACTCCGTTCTTTCTGGTTTACGGAGCGGAAGCAGTCCTGCCGAGTGATCTACTTCACAATGCACCCCGAGTCGAGCTTTATACCGAAGATGAAGCAGAACAAGCCCGACAAGACGCAGTCGACCTCCTGGAAGAAGAAAGAGAAATGGCTATGATCCGATCGACCATTTATCAGCAAGACTTGCATCGATTCCATGCCAGAAATGTGAAGAAGTCGAACCTAAGTATTTAAAAATCCTATCGAGTGGTGAGCAGACCTCCCACTCGGGGGGCTTAGCTGCAGTCCAGTACTCGCCTAAGTTTGAAAAAATCCTACCGAGTGGAGAGCAGACCTCCCACTCGGGGGCTTAGCTGCAGCCCAGTGCTCGCCTAAGTGTTTAAAAATCCTACCGAGTGGTGAGCCAGACTCCCACTCGGAGGCTTAGCTGCAGCCCAGTGCTCGCCTAAGTGTTTAAAAATCCTACCGAGTGGAGAGAAAACCTCCCACTCGGAGGCTTAGCTGTAGCCCAGTGCTCGCCTAAGTGTTTAAAAATCCTACCGAGTGGTGAGCCAGACTCCCACTCGGAGGCTTAGCTGCAGCCCAGTGCCCGCCTAAGTATTTAAAAATCCTACCGAGTGGTGAGCCAGACTCCCACTCGGAGGCTTAGCTGCAGCCCAGTGCTCGCCTAAGTGTTTAAAAATCCTACCGAGTGGAGAGCAACCCCCCCACTCGGAGGCTT
>NC_041390.1:349971384-349971695 GCF_002162155.2 Triticum dicoccoides | reverse complement strand
AGGCTTAGCTGCAGCTCAGTGCTCGCCTAAGTGTTTAAAAATCCTACCGAGTGGCGAGACAGACTCCCACTCGGAGGCTTAGCTGCAGCCCAGTGCTCGCCTAAGTGTTTAAAAATCCTACCGAGTGGTGAGCCAGACTCCCACTCGGAGGCTTAGCTGCAGCCCAGTGCTCGCCTAAGTGTTTAAAAATCATACCGAGTGGTGAGCCAGACTCCCACTCGGAGGCTTAGCTGCAGCCCAGTGCTCGCCTAAGTGTTTAAAAATCCTACCGAGTGGTGAGCCAGACTCCCACTCGGAGGCTTAGCTGCAGC
>NC_041390.1:349919500-349971107 GCF_002162155.2 Triticum dicoccoides | reverse complement strand
CAGCCCAGTGCTCGCCTAAGTGTTTAAAAATCCTACCGAGTGGAGAGCAAACCTCCCACTCGGAGGCTTAGCTGCAGCCCAGTGCTCGCCTAAGTATTTAAAAATCCTACCGAGTGGTGAGCAGACCTCCCACTCGGGGGGCTTAGCTGCAGTCCAGTACTCGCCTAAGTTTGAAAAAATCCTACCGAGTGGAGAGCAGACCTCCCACTCCGGGGCTTAGCTGCAGTCCAGTACTCGCCTAAGTTTGAAAAATTCCTACCGAGTGGAGAGCAGACCTCCCACTCGGGGGCTTAGCTGCAGTCCAGTACTCGCCTAAGTTTGAAAAAATCCTACCATGTGGAGAGCAGACCTCCCACTCGGGGGCTTAGCTGCAGTCCAGTACTCGCCTAAGTTTTTAAAATCCTACCGAGTGGAGAGCAGACCTTCCACTCGGAGGCTTAGCTGCAGCCCAGTGCTCGCCTAAGTACGGAACACATCCCAATCCACAAGGACGACGAGGTGCAAATCGACTGCTACCTTCTCCTTCGGAGTTGCACCACAAATACAAAGTTATTTCGAGTGAAGAACAAGTTCCACTCGACAGATAATTCATGAAGATATTCAACAATAAATCAAGTTCAGATAAGATCCAAAGGTTCTAGACCGCAGATCAAAGTACTCGAGCCTCCAGCTTGACAGAGTTTAACGGTTACAAAATCCACTCGGCATTCCGAGGCAAATTTAAAGTGAAGCATAAAAGTTTTTATTCCTCATGCGGAGGACTGGAAGGGGCGACGAACTCGTCCAAGTCGATCCTGTCTGCAATGCGAGTGGCAGCAACAATGAAAGTCTCCATGAAGTCTTGAAAGTTGTGCTTCCTGGTATTGGCAACTTGGATGGTGGCCAACTTTTCTTCTCGCACCTCCTTGTAGTGGACGCGGACCAGTGACAGAGCGATGTCAGCGCCACATCTAGCAGAAGATTTCTTCCATTCCGCTACTCGACCTGGGACTTCATTCAGTCGAGTCATCAGGGACTCGAGGTCATTCTGAAGCATCGTCCTAGGCCAGAGCGACATGTCAATCCGTGACATCGCAACCTTCAACCGAGCAAGATAGTCAACAACGCCGGCAACACGAGATTCCAGTCGGAGCACGTTCATAGCAGCTTCGTCCTTCACTGGAGAATTGATGGGGTCCAAGTCTGTCTCCACTCGACTGGTCTCCTCTTCGAAGTTCTGGCAGAATTCTGTAAACACAATTCAAGGATAAGTCAGTGGCTCTACGCAGATTTGGTAATTGCAAGTCAGTCGGGCCGGAGTAATTACCCTGGAGCATGACGAACAACTTCTTGGCGAGTCCACCGAGATAAGCCTCCAGATCGTTCCTCTTCCCCGCCAGTTCACTTGCCTTGTCATTTAGAGCTATATTGCCATTCTTCAGACGGCTGACCTCTCGATTAGCCGCGTCGAGAGCAGTTTTCAGCCTGGAGTTTTCCTTTTCAAGAGTACCGACTGAAGCCAGTTTTTCTTCAGCAAGCTTCGTTTTGTTCAGGGCCTCCTTCTGCGCTTCGGCAAGGTCTTGATCCTTCTTCTTCAGAGCCTCCTCCATTTTGTCTGCGAAACAGCAAGTGAGATCAACATCGAGGACGGCCAGAAAGAAAGGACAGTCGACAAAAGCTCACCAGCCATACCTTTTGCTTCGTCCCTCGCCTTCTGCAAGTTCTCCTGAGCAAGCTTCAAGTCAAGGTTCAGCTGGATCTGTTTGTTCTCCAACTCAGTGTAGCGAGCCACAAGTTCGCAGGATTTCTGGAAAAAATCAGTCGACAGACATCCAAGATAAGTTGCTTCCGAGTAACCAAGAGACAATGATGGCGTTTCTAAGACTATAGCCGAATCAAAAACATTCGACAGTAGTCTCAGGGACTACACCCAGTGGGTGCACTCAGCCTGCCCCCACTGGTTCGACCAAAAAAATAAAATTCGACTGCCCGCAGCCGACCGTGTACAGTTCCATTCGACATGGCCTGACCAGACCGAGTGAAGAAGTTCAGCTAAAGCAACACAATATAAAGACTACAGTCGACTGCCAGCAGTCCACCGTAGTCTCAGGGACTACACCCAGTGGGTGCACTTAGCGTGCCCCCACTCGTCAAAAAGATTAATAGACACACCCAGTGGGCGTACAGATATAAAGATCTTCGGAAAAGAGATTCTTCAGATAGCATATCCTAACAGAACAAGCGGTGAATCGACTGACCTGGACGTTGCTCTGAAGAGCTGAGCTCGCGTCATAAGATGCTTGGCTGGCTTCCCGAACCACCTTCACCTGCTCCATCATGATCCCCGCCTGGCGTATAGCCTCGTTAGTGGCACCCACTTGGTCCTCAGGGACGTGGTGTGTGGCAAAAAGCGAAGGCGGATTTGTAGTCGACGTCGAAGGCTGGACACTCGTCAGAGGTTCAGCGAAGGTCACAGAAACCCGAGTGGTATCACCACCCTCCCGGACTACGGCCTCAGGCGCCGGAGTAGTTTGTGGGGTCTTGCCAGCCGGCGCCCTCCTATTCCTTCGCACCCTCAGCGGCACTTTGTCGTCATCATCAGGGAGGTCAATGACATGAGGAGGAGCTACAAGAAAAATCCAATCGACCGAAATTATAAGAAATCGTCAGTCGACTAAAAGCAGAGCATCAGTAATCGTACCGGGGTTGGAGGTAACAGCGTCTTCCATCTCTTGATCATCGTCCTTGGCGGAGATCTCCGAGGTGGCAGCACTGCAAATTTCGAAAGTCAGTCAGCTTATTCAATGAGTCGACCAAGAGTCCGTCACGTTCAACAAAGGAAAACAAATTCTACTATTACCCAGAAATGGTGGGGACAGTCATCTTCATCTTGGGCAGAGCCTTGGGCGCCTTGGACGGCGTCGCGCGTGGGTGCTAGGGAGCTTTTTCTGTCGGTGCTGGAGATGAGGTCCGAGGGCGCTTCGACGACTGCCCAACAGGGACAGTCGCCTTACCACATTCCCGCGCAGGGTTGTGTGTAAGCTTGGATCGCCGTACCGAGCGGGGAGGTTCGACTTCTTCCTCCTCCTCTTCACTGGAGTCGTCGTCGTCATCTCCCTCTCCTTCGCCGTCAGATTCCCACTCTTCTCCCTCGTCTCCACTTTCGCCTCCGCTCGCCTCTCCTTCCTCGGCCTGCTCCTCTGCTCCATTGGGTGTCGAGTACATCTCAGTAGTGGCCTAGAGGACAACAAATGAGACAAAAGTCAATCGACTGATCCAAAAAGAACAAATAAAGAAAGCAAGATCATAGTCGGAAACGCAAGGTCAGACCTTGTCCACTTTGTATGTTTGGTCGAGTGGAGGAATCCTCCTGGCTCCTCGGGGGTTGTCCTTGTTCCCTGTGATACTCGACAGCCACCCTTCCAACATCTCGTCAGTGACCTCCTCTGGGTGAATCCGAGTGGTGTCTTCGAGACCCGAGTATAGCCACATCGGGTGGTCACGAGCCTGAAGCGGTTGGATGCGCCTCCAAAGGAAGACTTCCAACAAGTCCATGCCAGTCACACCCTCGCGGACAAGCTGAACCACTCGACCGACCAGCACCTTGACTTGCGCCTTTTCCTCCGGCGTCACTTTCAGAGAGGCAGGTTTTTGTGCTCGATTCAGAGAAAAAGGGGGAAGCCCAGTCGACTGTCCTGGGGTCACCTGGTCTTTACAGTAAAACCGAGTCGACTGCCACCCACGGACTGACTCGGGAAAAGTGATAGACGGAAAGGAACTTTTTCCCCTCATCTGGATCGCCAGGCCCCCGCACAGCTGGATCACCTGCGTCCGTTCGTCACTCGACTTGGCCTTCTTGACCGACTGAGAGCGGCAAGTGAAGATGTGCTTGAAGAGTCCCCAATGGGGGCGGCAACCCAAGAAGTTTTCACACAAGGAAACGAAAGCAGCAAGATACACAATAGAATTGGGAGTAAAGTGATGGAGCTGCACTCCGAAGAAGTTCAAGAAGCTCCGGAAAAAAGGATGAGGAGGTAGAGAGAATCCACGATCGATATGGGTGGCGAGGAGGACGGCCTCACCATCAAGAGGCTGGGGTTCGATTTCTTTCCCCGGGAGGCGCGCAGATTCGTGGGGAATGAATCCCCCCCTTGACCAGATCATCGAGATCATCCTGCCGAATCACCGACGGCATCCAGTTGCCCTGGATCCAATCCTTGGGCAGAGCAGTCCTCGAGGAAGATCCGCCCCGAGCGGACTTCTTCCCCTTCCCCTGCACTGCTGCCTTCTTCGCGCGCTCCAGAGCCGACGTCTTCTCCTTCACCATCATCGCCGGCGAAGCTCGAACAGACCTACGGCACCAAGGTGGGAGCGGAGGTGGCGGAGGATCTTGTGAAGGAAGGGGGAAAAGTGAAGGCGCACTATTTGGGGGTCCCGAGCCGGCAGCTTATAAGAGGTCTCTTCTGAGTGGCTGACTGGTAGGCCCAGGCAATCCCGTCAAATCCCGCAACAGGTGCGCGCGGTACGTGGCGAAAAAGGTGGCACGGGGATCGAGGAGCTTCCGTCCTATCCCATCCGATTACTGCGGCCGCCCCCGTCCCGCGCGCTTCCCGAAATTCAAATCCCGCAAAATCCGCGGGCCACAGAACAACTCGTCAAACAGAAGATCCCTTTCAAACCGTCACTCGGAACTTCAAAAGTAAATAAATTCACTCGACAAGAGGCCAAGAATGGATCAAGGCGACTGAAAGAAGTTGACGACGTCATCCGTGACAATTGATCCAAAACAAGACGTTCATATAACATGAAGAACCAGTCGGAAAGATCCCCAACTCCTTCCGCACTCGACCCTCGATCCATTCGGTGGCTAAGGATGAAGCTATGTACCTAGGATAGGGGCATGGACCGGTCCTAAGTACCCTACCCAAGGACATCCCTAGAAGAAGTCACATTTCAATCGACTTGGAGGTATCCCACTCGACAGATTCAAGACACTCGACCACGAAGCAATCACTGGACCAAATTCCAACCACTCGACTGCCAGGAGATCTAAAGTCACCCTGCACGCAAACGGTCGGTCATTAAGTAGCTTTTATGGTCATCATAGCACTTTATTAGGGGCGTTACCAGTAACCCCCAGTCTTAATGTACTTTAAACCTTGCATTACTGAGGGCTGGAGGGGCCTGGCGAACTCTATATAAGCCACCCCCCTCCTCAGTATCAAGGGTTGGCACCCCTGTTATTCATACACACATAATTCATTCGACCGCTTCCGGGCACCGAGATGTAGGGCTGTTACTTCCTCCGAGAAAGGCCTGAACTCGTAATCCTTGTGTGCTTACAACTCCTCCATAACTAAGATCTAGCCTCTCCATACATACCCCCCTACATCACTGTCAGAGTTAGAACCACGACATCGTGTGGTCACGTGCGCCGGGCACGCGCTCGTCCTCCTGACAGAGGAGGAAGACGACAGGAAGAAGGAGGTGGGCTGGGCCGGCTTCTCTCCTCGGCCAGGTGGGTGGGCTTCTCTCCTTTTATTTTCTGTTTTCTATTTTGTTTCTGTTTCTTTTTTATTTATTCCTTTGGCCATTATTTTGAATTTAAACGAAATTCAAATAAGTTCCAAACACCTCTGAGTATATTTTATGTTGCTCATTGGACATTTCCAATTCCACATAAATTATGTCAGTGCATTTGAAAACATATCCATATCTATTTGAATATATTTTCAAATGCAAATAAGATATTGTTTTAAATTCAGAGACCAAATAATTCCTTAAAAATGTTCAATTTTTTGGTCTGGTGTATAACCCTTGCCAAAATTCTCAAAACTATTCTTAGGGCATTTTGGATTCACTTAATGAAATTTAAAGAGTTCTTGCCCTTCTTTTAAAATAATTTCTGAGGCTTGATTAATCCTAATTTCAATTTTCTTGTAATTAACAGGATGCATGATGCTCATTGATGTAACTATCTGCAAACAAATTCTAGGGCTGTGACAGTGTGATTGTTGAATATAGCCAATGGCAATTTTGATACCCTCAAAAAATAAAGGTCGATGTCATCGTAGTATTTTTCTTGGACACGTCGAGGAAAGAAACTTGGCAACCAACCCCCTTAAAATGATCTCTTTTTTTAATCAAAATACAACTGTCTCTCTATAAAATGGATGCTTGGTCTACAATCTGACCTGACGAGGAGCGCTTATAGTCATTACCTCGGAGATTTACCCGATCTCGGTGAACTTTTTTAACAAATATCGTGCATCAGTGTCGTCTATGATCTTGCATAGTGTATTTACTCTAACAGTTGATATCCCAATAAGGTTGTGAGAAGACTATGCAAAAGATCGACTGCGAGCTCGGGAGAAGATGGACCGGTCAAATATTGGTATAGAGCAATTTGATCTACGCATATAGCCAAGTTCCATGGCAATTTATGAAGAGCAGACATAGTGACGGTATGCGGGCCAGTTTTGTTGGTAGATCACAGACTATGGAATGGCTTCGGATGAGGAATACATGATTGATGGTCTCTTTTCGAAGGAATTCTCAGAGGGAAGCAAACACTACTACAGGATGCTGCTAATGCGACACTACGATCAGAGACCCTTAGAGAAACTGTGTGCGATGCAATAATCGCAAACGGTGGTGTATGAAAACCGTAAAAAAAGGTGCAAAACATTTTCGATGGAGGATGCATCAAACACGGTTTAGATTTTAGTTGCGTGTGCGATGCAGGCCATATGGTTTAGTTCAATTAACTGTTTGCAACGAGGAGGAACAAAAGAAATGGGCAGCCAGATGAAGGCGTGTGCGATACACATCATATGGTTCACTCGGATGAACTGTTTGTGATCAGGCAAAACAAAAAAAACGGGCAGCCAGATGAAGGTGTGTGCAATATACAACATACGGTTCACTCGGATGAACTCTTTGTGATTAGGCAACGCAAAAGAAACGGTCAGCCAGATCAAGGTGTGTACGATATACGACATGCGGTTCACTCGGATGAACTGTTTGCATTGACACAAGAGAACATAAACGGTTCAACTTAACAAGATGTGTGTGTTGTCCGATGGGATTGCATACAGGATAACAACATATAGATACATACATACATACATACATACATACATATATATACATATATATATATATATATATATATATATATATATATATATATATATATATATATATATATATAAACACTATTCTGATCACGGGATCAGAATAATATTCTAATCACAACATGAACTTCCCGAGTAACGCGTCTGACCTTCCCCGAGTACTAGGTTGAACTTCAGCTAAAAGATGTCCAAATGAGGCTTGCGATATACCGTTGGAAAGATATGGACATCAGTATCATGACCCAAGTTAAATTTTTGGCAAAATGTAAGCGGTTTAAGAGCAGTTTTGAAAATTGTTTTTTCTTCATACAAAAAACATGAATCGTATTTTCGATCGCATTTTTAAACCGTTTATCGGAATGAGGCAAATAATATGGCGTTGGAAAGCTGCTGAAAAACCGCTCTTTCCACATGTTGAAAGTTTTCTCTAATTCCCTACGGTTAAAGATTAATTCGGAATATCGTAGAATTTCACAAAGCGAACAACCGAGTTTGTATTTTCGATGTCATTTCTAAATGGCTAATCCAATTGAGGAAAATAATATGGCGTTGGAAAGCTTATGAAAATGCGCTACTTTTCATGCTAAAAGTTTTTTTTAATTTTGAACGGTTTAAAAGTAATTTAGAAAACGGTACAAGTTCCACCGAGTTCGTATTTTCGAGCTAATTTTTTAACCGTACATCCAAATGCAGCAAACAATATGGCATTGGAAAGCTTGAAGAAATGTGAAACTTTTTTGTATATATTGTTTCTCCTAATTCGTTACGGTTTTATGTCAGTTTTGAAAATGGCTGAAAATGTATTTTTGCCGTAATTTTTACAAACTTTATCGGAATGGGGCAAATAATATATCGCTGAAAAGCTACAGAAAATTCGAAAGTTTTTCATATTGATGGTTTTCTGTGATTCCTTCCCGTTTTCAAGTAATTATGAAAATGGCGAGATCGTTCGTTCTGCCTTTATCGCGAAACAGATTCTTCGAAAATGCACCGCGTGAAGAACCTGAACTTCTCGGCATGTCTACTTGAACTTCACTCTGTTTTGCACGTGCTGTTTTTGCCCGTAGCTCTCCATGCACTGCTTGTAGCTCTCCATCCACTCGCCGGAATTGAGCAAGTGATATATCGATGGAAAGCTACTGTAAACACGCAACTTTCCCGTGTTGATCGTTTTTTCATACTCGTGACAATTTTAAAAGTTTTTCATCTCAAATTCATTCACTATAGTAGTCGAACTTCGTGCTGTTTTCACGTTGAACTTCTGTGACGTATTTTCGTTTTTAATTTCCGATCCATTTCATCAGTGTTACACAAATGATATTCTCTTTGTACAAACCTCCCTCACAATATATTTTTTAACTTTCTCCGACCGAGGACTTGAATTTACACAAATGATATTCCTGTTGTTTTGAAGTAAATTAGAGAAATGACGAGATCATGATTTATGCCTTCATTGTGAATGGAAACGCATTGCGTGAAGTAGTTGAACTTCTCGGGCATGTTTGTTTGACCCTCGCTCTATTTTTGACATGTTGTTTTTTGCACTGCGTGAAGTAGTTGAACTTCTGGGGCATGTCTATTTGAACTTCACTCTCTTTCACTTTATTGTATTGTTCTTATATGAAATACACATCATGTAGTACATGAACTTCCGGTTGTTATCACTTTGAACTTCTCTCTAGTTTGAGAGAATTATTTTAAAACACAAAAAACAACATATTTTTTAATGTATATTAGACATCTAAATACACGGTGAACCTCTCTCGCAAGAATTTTTTGAACTTTTCCTCGCCAAGCACTTGAACTTCTAGCAACCATTTTTTTCATTTGTGAGTTGTTTTTAAAAGTGCAAAAAATGGTGTTGTGTTTTTTATTTTTTGAATAGTTAAATCCTAGGTTTTAATAAACTCTGAACTTCTCTGTTATTTCAATTTGAACTTCGCCTTTTTATATTTTGAGTTAAAGAATTGTATTCGATTTTTATACGAAAAAATCGAATATGGAATTACAAGGTGATCGAACCTCTCTCGCAAGAATTTTTGAACTTCTCCGGACAGAGCACTTGAACTTCTTTCAACAAACCTTTTAAGTTTTTATTTTTTATACTTTTATTCCCATCTAAAATGCATTCCTTGCAGTACTTGAACTTCTCGTTGTTTTCACTATGAACTTCTGTCGTATTTTTGTCTATACGTCGTATTACATGCAATTGAAGGCCGAGCATCATTTTTTGCCATTTTAAAACATGTAGTTGGAGGTCGGATGTCACAGCCCTAGAGCTTGCTTGTAACTAGTGGCATTGCATCCATGCATCATGTCTAAATTTCTTTAAATTTGAATTGGGGAATTGGAGAGCCTCAGAAATCATTTAAAAAAAATGATGATCAACATTAAAAATTGCTTCAAATGTTTCCAAGGAAATGTTCCTTTTCAGCCTTGAAAAATATTGGCAAGAATAAAATGCAAACCAATATTTTTGGAGTGACTGAAACATTTATTTTGGGCCTTTGAATTAATTCAATAACTATTTGCATTGGATATATATTTGATATATAAATAATATATGTCCAATAATACTGGAACATGTTATGTGGTTTGGTATATTTTAGTTCTAGCCACATAACTATTTTCAGGATTTTATAAAATGGTTTAGTATTTTACTAAACTAAAACAACATAGAGCAAAAAAAAACAGAAATAGGAAAAGCAGAGAGGAGAGAAACCCTACCTGGCGCTCACCTCTCAGCCCACCTGGCCCAATTCCAGCGGCCCAGCCCACCGAACCGCCACCGTCTCCCACCTCGCGCCAGAAGGACGCGAGGCGTGTGGCCACCGCACGCCGGCACGCGCCGAGCCACCTCCTGCTTGCCGCTCTCCTTCCCCGACACTCTGGACGCCTCCCCCGAGCGCCACGCACCCCCCTGACCCCTCTCTCCCTCGCCCGTGGCCTCTCCCCTTCCCTGGCTCTCTCCCGAGCGGAGCTCGTCGCCGCCGCTCGCCGTAGCCACGCCTACCGTGCTCCCCTCGCCTCCCCGTGTCGCCTGAAAGCTCCGCCACCATGCATTACACCTCCTAGAGCAAGCCCCGAGCGCCGGACGCCCCAAGACGACCGCCTCGACTCCGTCTTCAAGCTTCGGTCGCCGGCGATCGCCCTCGACGATTCGTCATCCTCAGCACACCCCCGGCTACCCCGAGCATCGCTTCATGATCTATGTGAGCCCTGCCGTCTTTCCCCTCTCTTCTCGCTGCGGAACGCACCCTCTAGCCGCCCTAATCACCGGAGCCGATTGCTCCTCGCCGCCGGCCATGGCGCCGCCGTGGCCAGGGCCACCCCAGCTTGCGCCCGAGCATGTTACTAAGTTCGCCGCCCTCCCAGGAGCTCGCAGCGCCCTTCCGTTTCCCCTCTAGTGCACCGCAGCGCCGTGTTCGACCTCGGCCGAACTCCGGCGGCCACCTAGGTCGTCGCCGGCGCCGATTCCGGCCACCCCGACCCCATCTAACTCCACCAAGAGCTTCGGCTCGTCCCCAGCTCCACCTAGATGCCCTTCGCGGCCCATTTGGTCGTCGGAGTGGCCAAAACCACTCTTGCCGCCGTGTCGGGCTCGCCGGCGGCTAAACGCCGGTGTAGCCGATGTTGACCTTGACCACGGGTGGGCCCTGGTTGACTCCCCTGAGTCAATGACAGGTGGGGCCCAGCCATGTTAACTATTTAGGATTAGTTTAAATTAATTTTAGTTTAACTAATTACACTGACACGTGGGACCCACTGTCAGTTTTGATCCGGACCGTGTCCCGTTGACCCGCTGATGTCACACTGACGTCAGGCTGACGCAGTAATTGATTTTCTGGATTTATTTTAATTCAGGAAATTTCAGAAAATACCCCAAACTTCTAAAAATCATATAAATTCAACCGTAGCTCAGAATGAAATAATTTATATATGAAAAATGATCAGAAAAATATGAAGAATCTGTTTATGCCATGATCATGCATGTTTGAACAAGTTAAGCTCACTGAATAGGATGAATCATGATTAGGGTAATTTGTGAAAGAACATTTGGAGTTGGAGTTTAACCTTGTTTGAATTCCACTTCAATTAATTTGGCTTACAGCTGCATTAGCTCAAAACACCAGCATATTGCCATGTCATTATCATGCATCATACTGTTGCATCGCATTGATTGTGTTCTTTCTTGTTTGCCGGTAATTGTCCCCTCTCAGTAGACGATGTTCCGACGATTGTTCGATGACACCGATGAAGAACTATATTATCTTCAGAAGTGCCAGGCAAGTAAAACCCCCTTGTTCATTTCGATACAATCCTACTCTCTCGCCCTGCTCTCTTTTACTGCATTAGGACAACAACGAGCCATTTGTTACTTGCTGCGGTAGCTGAACCCCTTTATCCTCTGCATAACCTGTCATTGCCACAGTAAATAGATGAAACCCACTAGTATGAGTAGGAGTTGCTTGAGCCCTGTTGTGCCTACTCATTCATGTTTGTTTGTCATGCCTGCTACTGCTTAGAGTTGAGTCAGGTCTGATTCATCGGGGATGAATCAGAGGTGTGTGAACTTGTCCTACTGTGTGTAAGCTAAGTGTGTGAACATGATTTGGTAAAAGGTATCGGTGAGAGGCCATGTAGGAGTACATGGTGGGTTGTCTCATTGAAGCCGTCCTTAGGAACTGAGTTCTGTGTTTGTGATCCATGATTTAGCTACTACCATGCATTGGGCCCTGAAATATGACCCCGCTCGACTTCTTATTCACCCTTGTCCTCTGTCCAGGAGTTGCAAGTAGTTTCTGGTGTTTGTAGTATGCTGGAGGCCGTGGACAGCGCTGACCGTAGGGGTGGGCTGTGATGCGGTAGGCACGTGGCCGGGTGTACCGGATACCCGTTAGGTATCTCGGGAACCTTGCACACATCGTTTGGGGCTGTGAGCGAAACTCCGACCGGATCTCCTCATGGATGGAACCCGAATAGGCGATAAACCTGGACTAAAGACTTGAGTGATTAGGTAGGTCGTGGTCTACACCCACGTCGGCTTTCGCTTGAAGTCTGCCGAGCACATGTCGTGTGCAGACGCTAAGTGGTGGAAACATGTATGAAGAAGTACACCCCTGCAGGGTTAACATCATCTATTCGAATAGCCGTGTCCGCGGTAAAGGACTTCTGGGTTGCTTATATCAGTTCATAGACAAGTGAAAGTGGATACTCTAAAATACGCAAGATCAGCGTGAGTGCTATGGATGGCGTTCTCGTAGGGAGACGGGAGCGGTTCCATAGTGGTGTATTGGTTGGTGAATATGTGGACTCATGTGCGCCTCCTCAAAAGAGTTGCTTGCAGTCGTAGTTTAGGATAGCCACCGAGTCAAAGCTGGCTTGCTGCAGTTAAACCCCACCATCCCCTTTGTTGATAATGATGCATATGTAGTTAGTTCTGATGTAAGTCTTGCTGGGTACATTTGTACTCACGTTGCTTAATTTATGTTTTTTGCAGAGAGAGATTTCAGTCTCACTAGTAGTTCCACGTGAACTTCGACGTTTAGCTTGTTACCTCAGCTACGATCTTGTGCCCTCGGCAGGATCTGGTAGATAGTCAGGCTTCTCAGCGTTTTTCATTTATAGATGTCTGTACTCAGACATGATAGCTTCCGCTTGTGCTTTGACTTGTATGCTCTGAATGTTGGGTCATGAGACCTATGTTTGTAATATTCCGCTCCTCGGAGCCTAATGAACAAATACTTGAGTCGTAGAGTCATGTTGTGATGCCATGTTGTACTTGCACATATCGAGCATATTATGTGTATGTTATTGAAATGCTTGGTATGTGTGGGATCTGACTATCTAGTTGTTTATCTTTCGTAGCCTCTCTTACCGGGAAATGTCTCCTAGTGTTTCCATTGAGCCATGGTAGCTTGCTACTGCTCCGGAACACTTAGGCTGGCCGGCATGTGTCCTTCTTCGTTCCAGTGTCTGTCCCTTCGGGGAAATGTCACGCATTGAGTACCGGAGTCCTGTTAGCCCGCTACAGCCCGGTTTACCGGAGTCCTGCTAGCCCAAAGCTACAGCCCGGACCCACTTGCTGATGACCGACACGTTCGATGCTGGGTCATGGATGCCTGTCCCTGTAAGTCTGTGCCACTTTGGGTTTATGACTAGTCATGTCAGCCCGGGCTCCTTATCATATGGATGCTAGCGACACCATCATATACGTGTGCCAAAAGGCGCAAACGGTCCCGGAAAAAGGTAAGGTGACACCCGTGGGAATACCGTGCGTGAGGCCGCAAAGTGATATGAGGTGTTACATGCTAGATCGATGTGGCATTGAGTCGGAGTCCTGACATCGGACGTCCCCCAATATAAAATTGAACTTCTCCATTTTTTTTGTTAAATGTAGAAACACCATTTTTATAAACTTTTCGAACTTCAACATTTTTTATTTTTGAACTTCTTGGATTATTCTATGGTAACGGGGAAAATCTCAGGTTTCTAATAAACATTGAACCGCCCTATTATTTAAATTTGAACTTCAAGGTATTTTTTTTAGAAATGGTTAAACTTACAAAACAAAATTATGTTTTTGTACACTTTCTACGAACTTACTATGTTATATCATTTGAAGTTTTGTTTTTTTTGTCTTGCGACATTTTTAGGCTTTTTTGCCATCGATGAAATGGCATAAGCGTTTCGTTTTTTTTCATAGATGAATTTCTTCAGTATGTGGTACACGTGAACTTAAGAATTTCTGAAGTATGAACTTAATTGAAGGCCGGATGTCATTTTTAGCCATTTTAAAACATGTGATTGAACTACTTTTTATAAATGAACTTCTTGTTTTCATTCCTTAATAATGAGGAAAATCTGAATTTTTTATAACCATCGCACTGCTCTATTTTTTAGATTTGAACTTCATGATGTGCATCTTCAAAACAAGTGACAAGAACATTAGAAGCAGGGATTTTCCATAGAGTTTTTTTATGTACAAATTTTTGCATAGAAATGGTGGTTTTAAAAAATCCACGGGAAAAGTAACGAATTTTGACTTCCTCCTTACCCACTCACCACCGCATGTGCTCTCTTCATACATTCTATTATTCTTTTGGTCGAACACATCCGCACAAGCAACACATAATAATTGGATGAAAGAGAAACTACAACAGCCAGGTAGATGGAGCAGGAGCAGAGTTGTTCTTTTGTTCTCTAGATCCTATGAGGAAAGCATTCAGACGTTGGGAACATGGTCAGAGAAATAAATAGGAGAAATAAACAATGGAGCAGGAATAGAGTTGGTCTCTCTGCTACTACAACAGTGAGCATGAACAAGATGGCATCACACACTTACATTTGAACTTCTGTCTGGGTTTGTATGTGTTGGGAAGTAGAGTGTTGCACTTGACCAGTGTTCCAGCAAGATCCTGGGGCCGTTGCCGATGAGCCCCGGGGAGAGGTGGCGGCATTCGTGCTGGCCATGCCAGCGCCTTTGATGTTGTTTTCCTCCATGAGGAACATGGCAAACCAGCAGAGGCATGCAGCATGTGGCGGCTCCATGGATAAAACTACCCGTACTTTGTTTTCTCCAAAGCTATGAGAACGTACAAGAGTGCTCACACACTTACGCATTAACACAAACACATGCAGTGCGTAGTAGCACACATAAACTGGAAGCATTAAGTTAGGAAAGGTCTATGCAGATTATGCCAGAATTTGTGAAGACACCTGAAACCAAACTTTTGCAGCATCTGCAGTCGTCCAAGTATAGATTTTCCAAAAACACACACGGCCGTTCGGTTGCACTATCTGCAGCCGTCCAAGTACAACCACAATGGCAGCTGTCGAGCAGACCAAGTGCAGCACCCATTGCACGGAGATTCCCGTCATTGCTGACCCTCCGGCGAACTTCCCTACCACCTCGTCGTGGACCTCTCCCTGCTGGTAACATGCTCCGGCGAACTTCGCCAGCCTACTTC
This sequence comes from Triticum dicoccoides, assembly GCF_002162155.2. NCBI lineage: Eukaryota > Viridiplantae > Streptophyta > Magnoliopsida > Poales > Poaceae > Triticum > Triticum dicoccoides. The sequence continues at coordinate 349,956,022 of NC_041390.1, read as the reverse complement.
ACCGGCTCCGTCCCCGTACTCGTCGGCTGCGGTGTCGCGCTCCTCTTCCACCGCTCCTCCTCCTCCGGCGCAGCGCCCCTTGCCCACAAGGCCGCCGCGGGCAAGGCCCTCGCTGCCAAGAAGGAGCATGAGGCCGAACACAACGACGACCGGAGGAAGCAGCGACGAGCGCCGTTGGTGCTGCGGTGGTGGAGCCCTACCAGGAGGAGGCTGATGGTGGCGGAGCCCCATAGGGAGGAGGCAGAAGGCGGAAGCAGGCGGGGCAGCAAGGAGGAGGAGGAAGACAGGAGCCCCGCCATAGGTTGGTGGCGCGCGAAGTGGAGCTCCGGCGGCGGCGCGACACGGGGCTCCGGCGGCGGCGCGAAGTGGATCTAGGGGCCGCCTCGGCGCGCAGGGATGTCGGGTCTCGGCTGTGTGCGGGATCACGGGAATCCGGTAACGCGGTCGTGCGGGGGTCCGGTGGCGCCAGGAGACGCGGCAGGCTGGTGGGAGGTGGCGGCGGCGGCGGGTGACGCTGGGGCCAGGTGGCCGCCGGCGGGAGGTGGTCGGGAGGATCTGGGGAGAGGTGGTACGGGAGGGAGGGTGGGCGCTCGGAGGGGTTAGATGGATGGACCGACCAGTTTTTTTTTCTTTTTTTGGCGTTTCTGCGATCTCAGAAACATGTGCGTCGCCCATATATAGCGCTCGCCGTGATCCAAATCCAAACAACTATTCTGATTCTAGGATCAGAATAGTGTTATTATATATAGGCACACACACAAACACTTATAAGGACATGCTTGCCTAAGCAAATTAAACATCCACTTACATAGGTGGCTACTACAACCATGGCATTTGCACACACCAAAGTAAACTATTACATGTATAATTACATAGGTGGCTACTACACACATGACATTTTCACACACCAACAATAAAGTAAACTATATATTACATGCATGATTAACTAGCATAAACGATCGTCTGATCATCATCTACTTCTTGTGACACTTGCTTTGCTTGTGGCTCAATCCGGGCTTGTCGATTTTGGTAACGAGGCACTTCCTCATGTCAACGATCCGCCTCTGCATCTCGTAGCATGTGTACACGCTCTTGTCCATGAACCTGAGGTGAGGTTCATCCAGTTGTGGCATCCAGGCCCCGTGCCAGGATACAAGACTTGTTCTCCAGGCATCCTGCTTCATCTTTTCATAGTAGGGGTTGATGATGGCCGAGGCGAGTTCGACCAGGGAGTCCTTCGTGTTGCCCCAGACCCTGTAGTGGTCATGGATTTCGACAAGGTTCTTGGAGGCCAAGCCCGTAACACGGAGCGCGTTAACATCGTTGGTGGTTTCCACCATGGCGAACTTCTAGTTAGAGTTGTTGACAAACCTGTTGAAACGGCGCAAGGCTCTGTGGCCATACAGTAGTGGTAGATGAGGACATGATGGCCCGCACAAAACTGGGCAATGGCAACCTTCTGATCTATGCCGAGACGACCTGTAGTATACTAGATGTCGATGCCGACAACCTTGTACTAGTCTCGAGCAAGCAACTGCTCAACGCTGTTGATGTAGTCGTCCACCACGGCCGGGTCGATGGTTTACACCACTAAGAGATCCATCTCCCTCACGTGGGTCTCCACTCTATGCTCGCCGAACTCCATTGGAGCGTCGCTGGACATCCCCTCTATATGTGTCGTCGTGGGTGTGCTTGTTATGTTGTGGGAGCGATTGAAAGGTTGCATAGACTAAGGTTATAATGGCCGCGAGAATTAAAGGGGAAGCTGGACGGCCAGGAATATCGGCAGGCCCTGATGGTAGTTCTAATTTGCACCGTGTAACTCCATGGTGCCGCACGTAACTGCATCGCGTGGCAACGCGCGCGACGCAGCCGCATGCATATGGGGCCCTCGACGTGATCGTGCGCACGCCCAACAGCTGGTAGAGCGCGCGCGGAGGGACCCGAGAAGAGCGCTTCGCGATCGCCTCAATGGCGATCAACCATCTCTATCTCTACTCTTATAAAAGACCGAGTTGGTGATGATGGTGTGCCTGCCATCGTGTAATATAGACCGTCCGATCTATATCTGACGGTTAGAAAGGAAACTATGACAATTTTGCAAAAAGATACCCGCACCTCTCTCCACACTTGCAGATAAGGACTTCTCTCGTTCATCCTTTTCTCTCACAAGATAAACTACTCATACAAATGTATCTTGATGTTCCGTGCAATGCACGGGCATCTTGCTAGCATATATATATGCATATAGCAGTTGAACACGCAAGGAAAAGCTGTCCACAAGCCGAGCGCGCTGACGGACGTGAGTAGAGCGCGCCAACTGACGCGACAAAGTGTGATGCGTCACCTAACAGCAAGCAGAGCTTGCCGAGGGACGTGAGCAGAGGACGACACACTGATACGAGGCAAATAAGACGAACTGTGCAAGCGGTGTCAGAGACATCAAGCACGAATCAGATTAGAGTTGCGTGTGTGATACGTGGCATATAGTTGATCCATCCGAGCTGTTAGTGATGGAATAAGACGTGTGTGATGCGGGAAAACGTTTGCTGGTAAATTACCTTAAATTTAACCAAAACAATGATAATGCATGTTACAAAAATTGTATAGCTGAAAACTATGTTCAAATACGACTCTAACGATATAATCTTTGGCGACATGCATTCGTATTTTATTAGTTAAATCCTACTTATAAACCAGGATGGGGGTATAGCAGGTAATTAAATCGCAAACTTTTTTTATTGAACGTGTCCTCTCGCATGTCTTGTCACCCAGCTGCTGCAGACGGCTTACATCGCAAGCTTGCGCAGCGTGCGGGGGCGTTCTTTTGGCCAAACGATGGTGCCAATGAATCGTTGGTGAGCCCGTTACCGCACAACCTCACAGGTTCCCACGCAAGCTTCCCGCCCGACTCGGTGAAATCCCCCGAAATCGCAATGCTTACCGGCCTGCTATAAAAACCCTCATGGCCGGCGAGTCCTGCGTCGCATTTTCCCCTCCCTCCCTGTAGCTTATCTCGTCTGCTTCTCCCACAATTGCCAATGGCACGGGTCCGTCGTCGTCGCTCAGCCACTCCGCCGTCATCAGAGGACAGCTCCAGCTAGGAGGCTACACCGCGGTAGCGGAGCAGTCCCCGACGTAGTGTAGTGCATGCAGCATCCCTGTTGGGTGTGCGCGAAACACCCACCACACGCTCCGCTGCCGCTGCTCGTCGGTAGCTATTGCCGGCCGCCGTTGCCGCCAGACCACCGTTGAAAGGCAGGGCCATCTCCCGCTCCACCGCTGCGGCCTGAAGGCGGGAGGTGGCCGTCGTGACCGCCACCCCACTACTGGCCACAGTGGCCATCACTCGCTCTGCCACCGCGGCCCAAAGACGGGAGATGGTGGTCGTGGCCGCCACCCCATCATCAGCCGCCGTGTCCACCAGCCCACCGTCGACCGCTGGGATTATCACCCACTCCACCGCCGCGGCCCGAAGGCGGGAGCCGGAGGTGGAGGCCCGCACGTGCGTCAGCGACCTTGTGCGCTACATTGACTTCCTGCGGGAGGAGGAGGAGCACCTCGTCGAGCATGCAAAGAGACTTACTGCAGCCATGGCCGTAGCACACGCCAACGCAAATGCGAGGAATCAGGAGATCTACAAGCAGTCCGGCCACTTCGAGAGGGATCATCTGGAGCGGCAGTGGTCGTTCGAGCTGGCAAGCGTCGCTGAACGTGCAGCACCGGCAGGCACCGTGTTGCATTTGCCCAGCTCGTCGGTAGGCTCCTCCTCCTCCTTAGCCTCTTACTGAGGGGGTGAGCGCGCTCGGCAGAGGAGAGATTTCCGGAAGTAGCACAAAGCCCTTGCGTGGTAGTAGTAGTATTTACGGGCTATTTTGTTCAGTTCATCTGACTATAGATGTGTGGTCGAACTGTACATTGTACTTAAAATTAGCTAGTATATATAGTTGAACTAGCTATTTCAGTACGTGGTTGGCAACAATTCAGGAGAAGTTTGGTCGGTTTAGCTGTTGAGTTGAACTGTTTGTATAAATTAAGAACACTGCTTAATCTAAGAATGAAATCTATGCTTAATTACTGAATTTTAGTTGCAAAAATTAGATAGTGCTATTGATTTCTAGCTGCATATATTGACAAATCGTAGTGTTACAAGGATTGACAAATGGCAACGTTACTAGATCTACAAATATAAATCTTTCTAGTTTGACAAATGGCAACATAGCCAATAATTGTTTGTACGTGGTTGCACACGGGTCATCAAAAACAACCGTTTGCGTTGAAGGGATGCACAAATCCTGCGCTGCTCCCACTTGTCATACGGGCGGTCTATCTAAAATGTTTGCGATAAAGAGCTGCACAAATTCTTCTCGGCACATTTTCCCTTGGCTTCCTGGGGAAGCTGTCGGTTTGCATACGGGTGTTCTAACTAAAATGTTTGCAATGAGTGGTTTATATTTAAAAATCGAATTAAACTAGGGAAACCGAATTAAACCTGGGGAAGCTGACAATTTTTTTACCACGACATCTTGATGCCGCTCCATGATAGCATGCCAAGTTTCACCAATTTGAGACGAGTTTTGGATTTACTAGAATTTAAAAACTAGGCATCTCAATATTTGCAGCTGAGTGACGGTGGCAGGGTGTTTGAAATTCATTACCATTTCTTGCATGGGACCTAAGCATGCACCCAAGGACACATATTTGATTTTTTAACCAGTTTATATGCACTGGAGAATGTGCATGTAGTTCAAATTTGAATTATGCACATAAAATGCCTGGAATACCCAGTTAATTTATAAAAATGTCCAAACAAACCCTAAAAAATTCCAAAATTGAACACAACACTCTTGTTGTTCTATGTTGACACTCAAATTTTTTTGAAAGCAATAAGAGGCAACGTATATTGTTTCGTCCCCAAAGGTGGCACGTTCCCTACGGAAACCATCACATTTGTTGTGAGAAGCTTATACCCAAACCTGCCCAAAATTGGACAATTTTTTTACCACAACATGTTGATGCCGCTCCATGATAGCATGCCAAATTTCGTGAATTTCAGACGAGTTTTTGATTTACTAGAATTTAAAAACCAGGTATCTCAATGTTTGCAGCCGAGTGACGGTGGCAGGGTGTTGAAATTCATTCCCATTTCTTGCATTGGACCTAAGCATGCAACCAAGGACACATATTTGATTTTTCAACCAGTTTATATGCACTAGGGAATGTGCATATAGTTCAAATTTTAATTATGCACATAAAATGCCTGGAAAACCCAGTTAACGTATAAAAATGTCTAAACGAACCGCAAAAAATTCCAAAATTGAACACAACACTCTTGTTGTTCTATGTTGACACTCGATTTTTTTAAAGCAATATGAGGCAACTGATATCATTTCATGCCCAAAGGTGGCACATTCCCTACCGAAACCATCACGCTTGTTGTGTGAAGCTCTGGTTTGTGAGAAGCTTATACCCAAACCTGCCCCAAATGGGACAAATTTGTTACCACGACATGTTGATGCCGCTCCATCATAGCATGCTAAGTTTCATGAATTTCAGACGAGTTTTGGATTTACTAGAATTTAAAAACCAGGTATCTCGATGTTTGCGGCCGAGTGACGGTGGTAGGGTGTTTGAAATTCATTCCCATTTCTTGCATGGGACCTAATCATGCACCCAAGGACACATATTTGATTTTTCAACCGGTTTATATGTGGTGGAGAATGTGCATGCAGTTCAAATTTGAATTATGCACATAAAATCCCTGGAAAACCGAGTTAATGTATAATAATGTCGAAACGAACCTCGAAAAATTCCAAAATTGAACACAACACTCTTGTTGTTCTATGTTGACACTCGAAATTTTTTCAAAGCAATAAGAGGCAGCAGATATCGTATCGTCCCCAAAGATGGCACATTCCCTACCGAAACCATCACGCTTGTTGTGAGAAGCTCTGGTTTGTGAGAAGCTTATACCCAAACCTGCCCCAAATGGGACAAATTTTTTACCACGGAATGTTGATGCCACTCCATGATAGCATGCCAAGTTTCATGAATTTCAGACGAGTTTTGAATTTACTAGAATTTAAAAACCAGGTATCTCAATGTTTACAACCGAGTGACGATGGCAGGGTGTTTGAAATTCATTCCCATTTCTTGCATGGGACCTAAGAATGCACCCAAGGACACATATTTGATTTTCCAACCAGTTTATATGCACTAGAGAATGTGCATGTAGTTCCAATTTGAATTATGCACATAAAATGCCTGGAATACCCAGTTAATGTATAATAATCTCCAAATGAACCCCAAAAATTCCAAAATTGAACACATTACTCTCTTGTTGTTCTATGTTAACACTCGAAATTTTTTCAAAGCAATAAGAGGCAACGGGTATCGTTTCGTCCCCAAAGGTGGCACTGTCCCTACCGAAACCATCACGCTTGTTGTTGTGAGAAGCTCTGGTTTGTGAGAAGCTTATACCCAAACCTGCCCCAAATGGGAATATTTTTTTACCACGGCATGTTGATGCCGCTCCATGATAGCATGGAAAGTTTCATGAAGTTCAGACGAGTTTTGGATTTACTATAATTTAAAAACTAGGTATCTCAATGTTTTCGGCCGAGTGACGGTGGTAGGGTGTTTGAAATTCATTCCAATTTCTTGCATGGGACCTAAGCATGCAACCAAGGATACATATTTGATTTTTCAACCAGTTTATATGCACGGGAGCATGTGCATGTAGTTCAAATTTGAATTATGCGCATAAAATGCCTAGAAAAACCAGTTAATGTATAAAAATGTCCAAACGAATCCTGAATAATTCCAATTTTTTGGCGACACACCTATAGTTGCATGTTCACTGCAGATAAAAGTTCTAGCAATTGAAACACCGTCCATGGCTGCTGTGACCCCATTATGTAATTCAAATCAAGAAGAAAAATCAAGTAGATCACACACAGTTTATTATAACCATCTATGTGAGATGCAGCACAAAATATCTTCAAACCACGTTTGGATAAGGGACCGTATCTCATGACACTTTGCGCGCCAGTTTTTTGGCTGAAGCGATTCCAAATTTTCGGCTTCCATGAAAATATCTACCTCCCCGCCCCCTCCCCCTTACCAAAAGCCACATTTCCCCTGTTTTCGCCATCTTTTCCAAGTTGAAACCTTCACTCCTTGCTTGCAGCACCGCCGCCTCCTTGCCGGCGACCTGCCTTCACGCTGCTCGGCCTCGCCTATCTAGGAAGGTAATCCACACCCGACCCCCATCCTCCTCCTCCTTCCACATCCCACATGACCCGACCGCCGGCTCGAGCGTGACACCTTCCACCCAAACCACCGACCCCTCCACCAAATAAGCGCCGACCTAAGCCATGGTGCATGTAGTATAGCTAGGACCTCAAGAAGCATTTGGCAGCGGAGAAGCAAATCGTGGCCGCACGCGCGGATGATGTCGCAATGGTTGCCATTCGTGTCGCCCCCCAGATCTTGAAGGAGCACCTTGCCATTTGCTAGCTATGCCGGTTAAGCATGCTCGGTTTACCCGTTGCGTGTGCTGCTTGTAACACCCACAATGCGGATATATCTCCCACGTGTCGGGGCATTATAGGTATAGCCGCATGGTAGGTTTGTCGCAAGAGGGGTAATCTTCACACAATCCCATGTACTGAATAATAAAGGGATAAAGAGTTGGCTTACAATCGCCACTTCACACAAATACAAGTTAACCATACACCATCCAGAATACAATCAAGGTCCGACTACGGAACCAAAATAAAAGAAGACAACCCCAAATGCTAGATCCCCGATCGTCCCAACTGGGCTCCAGTATTGATCAACAAGAAATGAAACAACACAATGAACACGATCTTCATCGAGCTCCCACTTGAGCTCAGTTGCATCACCTGCACTGGTATCATCGGCACCTGCAACTGTTTGGAAGTATCTGTGAGCCACGAGGACTCAGCAATCTCACACCTGTGAGATCAAGACTATTTAAGCTTAAGGGTATGAAAGGGTAGTGAGGTGGAGCTGCAGCAAGCACTAAGCATATATGGTGGCTAACATACGCAAATAAGAGCGAGAAGAGAAGAAACACAACGGTCGAGAAGCTAGAAGTGATCAAGAAGTGATCCTGAAAGCTACTTACGTTGAAGCATAACACAAGACCGTGTTCACTTCCCGGACTCCGCCAAAAAGCGACCATCACGGTGTTCGGCATTTTCATCCATAGACAAATTCGAAAGGAGCTTTGCCCAAGCTAGCTTGATAACTATTGTTATAAGCGAACTCGGCGAATGGAAGGCATTTCTCCCAATCCATACCGAAAGAGATGACACAAGCTCAGAGCATATCCTCCAGAATTTGATTGACTCGTTCTACTTGACCACTTGATTGGGGGTGGAAGGCGGTGCTAAAGGAGAGACGAGTCCCCATAGCATTTTGTAAACTCTCCCAAAATTGATAGGTGAAGAGACTTCCACATTCTGAGTTAATCTCCAATGGAACACCATGAAGAGACACTATTCGGGAGATGTACAAGTCAGCTAGCTGGCTAGCGGTTATACTCTCACGAATAGGTAGGAAGTGGGCTACTTTGGAAAGACGATCGACAACAACGAAGATAGCATTATTCCCTCTCTTGGTCCTGGGAAACCCGGTAATGAAATCCATACCTATTTTATCCCATTTCCATTCAGGAATAGCCAAAGGTTGAAGGGTGCCAGCAGGCTGTTGATGCTCTGCTTTAACACGACGACAGACGTCACAACTAGCAATGTATTGACCAATTTCTCTCTTCATCCTAGTCCACCAAAACCTGTGGCGTAGGTCTTGATACATTTTAGTACTACCTGGATGAATGATGAGAGGGGATTCATGATCTTCCTTAAGGATCAACTGGCGTAGATGTTGTTTCTTGGGAACCACCAAGCGGTTCTCGAAGAAGACAACACGTCGCTCATCCATGGAAAAACATTTAGCAACTCCACTAGCGATGTTTTCCTTAATCCGGGATATGCCCTTATCACGCTTCTGGGCAGCCATGATTTGATCCGTAAGGTTAGACTTCGCCACCAGGGTGGATAGGAATCCTTGAGGAACAATGTGAAGGTTAAGCTTACGGAATTCCTCGTGGAGAAGTGGTTGACTTTGTTGTAACATCAAGTTGTTACAATAAGATTTACGACTTAGCGCATCAGCCATGACATTGGCTTTGCCCGGGATGTAAGTTTTTCCTAAGTCGTAATCTGTGATCAACTCGACCCAACATCTTTGCCTGAGATTCAAATCCAGTTGGGTGAAGATGTATTTCAGACTTTGGTGATCGGTGTAAATCTCGCAACGATTACCGAGAAGGTAATGTCGCCATGTTTTGAGTGCATGGACTACAACTGCAAGCTCTAGATCATGTGTGGGATAGTTATCCTCATGTGGACGCAATTGTCGAGAAGCGTAGGCAATCACATGACGATCTTGCATGAGTATGCAACCTAGTCCTTGTCGCGAGGCGTCGCAATAGATAATAAAGTCCTTGGAGAAATCTGGTGGTACCACTACGGGAGCAGATGTCAGGCGTCTTTTCAGTTCTTGAAAGCTGAACTCGCCCTGTGGGGTCCACTCGAACTTTTTATCTTTCTTGAGGAGTTCAGTTAGAGGTTTAGCAACCTTGTAGAAATTCTCGACGAAGCGGCGACAGTAGCTCGCTAAGCCAAGGAAACTCCAAACTTGCTTGACCGTTTCAGGTGGATTCCAATCAAGGACGGCCTGAACTCGCTCGGGATTGACAGCAATACCCTTACCAGAAATTACGTGGCCTAGATAGGTCACTTCTGGCAACCAGAACTCACACTTGGAGAATTTGGCATAAAGGCGATGCTCTCGAAGTTTCATCAATACTAGCCTTAGATGCTCGTCATGTTCTTCCTCATTCTTGGAGTAGATGAGTATATCATCAAGGTATACCATGACGAATTTATCCAAATACTCCATGAAGATCGAGTTCATTAACTGAGATAAGGTGGCTGGAGCATTGGTTAAACCATTGGACATGATGGTGTACTCGTATTGGCCATAACGATTGACAAAGGCCGTTTTAGGAATGTCCCCGTTCTTAATTTTGATTTGATGGTAGGCCAACCTCAAATCCATTTTGGAAAAGACTAAGGATCCAACGAGCTGATCATACAGATCGTTGATCCTGGGGAGCGGATACTTGTTCTTTATGGTGACCAAGTTGACAGGTCGGTAATCTACAACCATCCGATCCGTTCCATCCTTCTTCTTGACGAAGAGGATGGGGAAAGCCCATGGAGAAGAACTAGGACGGATGAAACCCTTTTTCAAGGACTCATCGAGTTGTTTCTTAAGCTCGGCTAGTTCTAGGGGTGCCATCTTATAGGGTCTTCTAGAGATTGGGACGATTCCTGGAACAAGGTCTATCACGAACTCGACATACCTGTCAGGTGGAACACCTGGCAGTTCTTTTGAAAAGACATCCGGAAAGTCACAGACTACCGAGATATCTTCAATGTCTAGAAGAGGGTTGGCATTTAGGGAGTAGAGCTGACGCTTAGACACTCGGGTCAAAACATTGACTGTCTTGCCCGATGGATGAGTAAGTTGAATAGTTCTAGTAGAGCAATCACTCTTAGCATAGTCGGCTGACATCCAATCCATACCCAAGATGATGTTTATGTCCGAGGACTTGAGAGATATTAGTGATGCAAGGAATACCAATCTTTCGACAAGAATCTCATTTCCGTGGCTTATCCTAGAGGTTTGCCACTTAGAACCAGGGGTTTGAATTACCATGGAGGTGGGCATGTCACAAAATGTGGTGTTGTGCAATCGAGCATAGCTCTCAGAGATAAATGAATGAGATGCTCCAGGATCGAAAAGAACAGTTGCCGGATGGCAATTAACAAGGAGCGTACCGAGGACTACGTTGGGATCATCATGAGTCTCCTCAGCTGAGACATAGTTGACATGGCCACGTGAAGCGGTGGAGGGCTTGGCGTAGTAAGTCTTTCCCGCTGGCTTGCCACGACCAACGGACTTTCCAGGCTGATTGGGGTTGTTCTGGGGGCACTCGCGCAGGTAGTGACCCGTCTCTCCACACTTGAAGCATGTCACAACATTGGGGCGTGCAGCAGCATTAGCAGTGGGGCCACCATAGGTCTTAGGCGGTGCGAACTGCTGGTTGGGGCGAGGCGCCTCAAAGGATGGCCTCGGAGTGAACCTGGGTGGCAGAGCTGTGTTTGGAATCCACACCCGACGCTTCTGAGATCCAGAGCCGGCTGAAGAACCAAAGTTACAGGAGTGCTTGCGTGAAGCGTCATAGTCAGTCTGACCTATCTTAGCACTGATGGCCTTATTTACCAGCTTTTGAAAGGAGGTGCACTCGTGTAGACGGAGATCACGGTGAAGCTCGGGGCTAAGTCCCTTGCGGAACCTTGCCTTCTTCTTGGCGTCGTGGATACCTATTTAGGAGCATAACGTGCCAGGTTTCCAAATTCACGGCTGTATGCATCCACGGTCAGTCTGCCTTGGGTGAAATTGCAGAATTCTTCCCGCTTATGATCCATGAGACCCTCCGGAATGTGATGCTCACGGAAAGCCTCACTGAATTCAGCCCAAATAGTGATTTGGCCAGCCGGGCGCATAGCCTCAAAGTTTTCCCACCAAAGGCTAGCAGGGCCTTCGAGGTGATAGGCGGCATAGGTAACCTTATCAGCATCGGCTACGTTGGCAGTTAGTAGCTTATCGGTGATGCTGCGAAGCCAATCATCCGCATCGAGGGGCTCAACGAAATGATTAAACTTCGGTGGGTACAACTTGACAAAGTCATTGATTGACACCAAGTCGTTCCTCTGATGACGCGCAATATTCTGCTCAATCTGCTCCAGCAAGTGGTTAGTCTCACGCTTGTTTCTTTCCGCCTCCAGCATAACTTCGGCCAGAGAAGGCGGTTGAGGCAGATTCTCATCCCTAGCTGCACTGGCTTCACCCTGCGCCTGGACAGCAGGGTTGTTGCGGGTGTTGATCATCCTAGGAAAAACAAGACAACGGTTTAGACAAGGATGACACAATCTTGGCAAGGAAGTGCGGAATGTAATGGATAACACGGAATGCTGAGATGTTCATTTGCACGACATGGTAATATAGAAACTGACATATATATACTATCGGTCATACACACCGTATATAGTTTAGTACAAGCCCAGGCTAGAGTACAACTACGGTGAAAGACGTTACATCTCATCGGAGACATTCCAAGCTCCTATACATTATTTTTCTACACCTCTAGAACGTGATACACACCAAGTCGTATCCGACGAGTCACGCAGGACTATGGAGAATACAACTATTACAATACTAGTGAAGCTACTACCAACTCAGACGTCTCCGTAGTAATCTTCATAGGGATCACCACCATGTCCTGGGAGCTGAACATGATCATCTGGAAACAGTCGGTCCTATGAAGATTGCGGTCCATAGGGACTCGGATGTGGCCTTGGTCCAACAAACGGTGGCAGACGGGGTCCACGGGGAGGGGTGATGCCTCCTACATCACGCTAGTCCATACAATCTGGCAGTCCAGACCGCACGGGGTACAAGTCCCTCATGTCCATATATCCAGCCTGCACGGTAGGTGTAAACCATGTCAGAGTGGCCCAGTGATCAAAACGAGCGTTGAAGAGCTCCATTCGCAAGGCACGATTCTCACGGTCCTTGTCCTCAAGCATCTCGGCGGTGGTGCATAGTAGTGGATCCTCATGGGTAGAGTCATAGTAGATAGCCTGATAGTACCCTTGTGCCCCAGGGAGTGATGCTGGCATATAGCGGAAATCAGTGTTCCGAAGCGAGGCAGTTCTGGCTCGTATGATAGTCATCATCGAGTAAGCTACGTCATGCGCGGACATCTCGATGGTAACCCCAAGTCCATAAGAGCAATGGAGGGGTTCAGTAGCTGCAGGATAGGAAGGGTGTATCCTGACTGTACAAAGGTATTGGCTCTGATTAAAGTCTCAAAACTGCTCATCAATGGTATACTAAGGATACCATCGATAGCCTGTCTCGATCATCACTCGGACCAGCATGGCCATGTGACCAGGTACATCGAGGCACTGAGTTAGACGAACCACTTGATTCTGGGAACGGGTGGCCATCTGAAAGCACAAAATAATGCAAAGGCATTAGAATTTTCTAGGAGAAATCGGACATCATAACGGCTGTAAATGCTCAGAAAAAGATTTGAGACATTCACAACAGTTGGCAAAAACCACTCAACAACATCATATCAAGGTTCTGGTTCAACTGACAACATACTAAAAGTAGTAGAAACTGAACTTGGTTTGTAACCAACAATCCTACAAGTTACTACAAATTAGTAACATGTGAACCTGATAGAGAGAAGAGAGCCTAGTCCTTAACCCACATAGAATGAGAAGAGAACGACTCAGATTAGAGGGCATAAGGTAAAGGAGTAAAAAGAGCCTTACGTTCCCTCCCACAATCAATTCCCCTACATATAACTAAAGCATTTCTAGACTCGACATCGACCAGTTGGGCTTGGCGAACCTACAGGCAGTCCGGCTCTAATGCCAACGCTGTCAGGACCCCGATTCTAAGTCACACTAACCTAGCCTGTAACACCTCATATCCCTTTGTGGCCTCACGCATGGTACTCCCACGGGTGTCGCCTTACCATGGCCAGGGACCGTTTGCGCCTTTTGGCTCACGTTTATGATAGTGTCACTAGCATCCATATGACAGAGAACCCAGACCGACATGGCTAGTCGTGAACCCAAAGCGGCACTAACTTGCGGGAACAGGCATACATGAATCAACATCGAGCATGTCGGTCAGTAGCATGTGAATCTGGGCTGTAGCACTGGGCTAACATGACTCCGGGAACCCGGGATGTAGAAGGCTAGGCAGGACTCCGGATGTGACTGCGTGACATTTCCCCGAAGGGACAGACACATGAACGAAGTGAAACACATGCCGGCCAGTCAAGTGTTCCGGAGCAGTAGTGTTGGGCTAGCAGGACTCCAGTGAACCGGGCTGTAGCGGACTACTATGGCTCATGGAAGCACTAGACTACATTTCCCCCATAAGATAGGCTGTCAAGGATAAACAACTAGATTGTCAGATCCCACACATACCAAGCATTTGAATCATACACACAATATGCTCGATATGTGTAAATACAACATGGCATCACAACAAAACTCTACAACTCAAAGTACTTTATTTAAATGCTCCGAAGAGCCATACATAACATGTTCATACAGGTAGGGGTCACATGACCCGACACTCAAGTCATACAAACATACAAGCACATGCGGAAGCAAACTTGTCTGAGTACAGACAATTAGAAAGAAAGAAGGCTTGACGAAGCCTGTCTATCTACATAGGCCCTCCATGGCTCGGAATCACCACCTGGGTGGCAAGTCACTCATTGACGCCGAGATCTACATAAAACCCGTCAGAGGGGGCTGTGCAGTCGTCTGAAAATAGTAATTAAAGCAACATGAGTACAAAGGTACTCAACAAGTCTTACAACAGATCCTACTATACATGCACATTCTCAAGAAGGTAGTGGAGTTATTGCAGCAAGCCAGCTTTGTCTCTTGGCTAAGCTATCCTACTAGACACCACATGTAAAATATTTTTCGCACACAAGTCCACTAACCACCATCTCAATACTCCACCGTGGATCCTCCATCGTCATCCTACGAGAGGGCCATCCGCGGTACTCACACTTATCTTGAGTCTTTTAGTAGTAACCATTAACTTGTCTATGAACTGAATAAGCGAGCAAGTAGTCCTTTACCGCGGACGCGGCTATTAGAATAGTTTTATACCCTGCAGGGGTGTACTTCGTCACACATGTTTCCACCACTTAGCGTCTGCACACGACATGTGCTCAGCAGACTTCAAGCAAAAGCCGACGGGGTGTAGACCATGACCTGACTAACCACACAAGTCTCTAGTCTAGGTTTATCGCCTATTAGGGTTCCATCCTCAAGGAAATCCGGCCGAGGTGTCCTCAACGGCCCCAAACGATGTGTGCAGGGTTCCCGAGACACCAAACGGGCAACTCGGTACATCGTGCCACGAGCCTACTGCATCACAACCCACCCCTAAGGTCAGCGCTGCGCACGGCCTCCAGCAACTACAAACACCAGAAACTACTTGCAACTCCTGGACAGAGGGCGCGAGGGGTTAGTAAGTCGAGCGGGGTCATATTTCAGGGCCCAATGTGTGGTAGTAGGTGAATATTAAATCATGCATACAGATCTCAGTTCTTAAGGACGATCTCACTGAAACAACCCACATTGTACTACTACACGGCCTCTCATCGATACCTTTACCAAATCATGTTCAACACTTCACTCTCATTACCGACACAAGCATTCACTCTAGTTCATCATCCCGATGAGCCATACCTGACATGACTCTATGCATAGCAAGCATAGCATGGTAGGAAACACAAACATGGCTCAATCAACTCCTACACATGCTAGTGAGTTTCATCTAGTTACTGTGGCAATGACAGGTCATGCAGAGGAAGTGGGTTCAACTACCGCAACACAACAGTTTCAAACGCGTTGTCTTAATGCAGTAAACGAGAGCAGAAGCGAGAAGATGGGTTTGTATCGAAATGATCAATGGGTTTGCTTGCCTGACAGAGTGGTAGTGGGGTACTGCCCTTCAGTTGGATACTCATGAATATCCTTAGAGGCAGAACCTACCACGAAGAACACATCAAAACACAATAACCACATGGAAATATGCAACAATATGATGCATGCAATGACATGGCAAAATGAGTGTGTTTTGGCTAATGCATTGTTAAACATGTTGGTTTGAGTCTATTTGAATCAAAGATTCAAATGAAAGCTCATGTTATTAAGTCATATAAGTGCATTAGCTCGTTTCACTTAAAAAACAAGGTTAAAGTGTTCTGACATGCATGAAACCAGTACAGATGGAAAGATTGAATTTTTCTGATCAAAATTCATATATAAATCTTTGCATTTGGAGTTACAGATTAATTTCTATGAATTTTTTAAGTTTGTAGTATTTTCTGGAATTTCCTGTATAAAAGTAAATCCAAAAAATACTTACTGCGTCAGTAGTGCATCATGGTGACATCAGCGGTCAACGGAGCCGGTCCAGGTCAAACTGACCAGTGGGTCCCATCTGTCAGTAGTTAGTTAAACTAACTAAGTTTAGTTAGCGCTAAACATGGGTTAATTAGCAGGGCGGGCCCCACTTGTCATAGACCCAGGGGGTCAAACCGGGATCACCCGAGGTCAAACTAGGTCAGCGGGGTCAAACTCGCCGGTGTTTAGCTGCCGGCGAGGCCAGACGCGGAGGGGCGATGCGGGTTTCATGCTCCGGCGACCAAAACGACGGCGGAGCACGTCTAAGTGATGCGGGGAGTGAGCCGCGTCGAGTGGTGGTGGTGGTTGGGCTCGGGGTCGCCGGAAACGACGCCGGCGACGAGCGTGGTGGTGGCCGGAGCTCGGGTGAGCTCGGGCTCGTCGCTAGGGGGCACGACAAGGGGCATGCGGTGGTGCTACGGGTTCCTGGCGATGCGGTGAGTGTAGTGGACAAGGTGGTGGGGCCGTCGGGTGGCCGAAGCGTCGTCGGTGATGAGCTCGGCGGCGGCGCGTGCGGTGAAGCTTCGTGCGGTCGCTATGATGCTCGAGAGAGAGAACGGGAAGTATGGGGAGGTGGCTGAGCTCTCGGCGATCACGACGGAGCAGACGGCGAGGTCGGGGACGAGCTGGTGCGGCGTGGACGGCGAAGGGGATCTCCGGCGGTGGCGGAGTCGGGCGAGATCATTGCAGCGTCTTCGGGGCAAGGAGGCGCTCGGGGCTCGGCGTTCCCTAAGGAGAAGAGGGCGGCGGAGCTTCTGGACACGGTGGTGCGGCGCGGGGACGACGGAGAGCGCGGCTACATCGGCGGTGCGGCTGTGGCAGCGTCGGCCATGGCGGGAGAGGGCGAGGGAGAGAGGCAGGGGAGAATGGATGTGTCTAGGTTTTCGGAGAGGCAATGTGTAGGTCGTCCAGCGCGTGCAGAGGCAAAGCGGCAAGCAGGTGGCACCGTGGAGAGCTCGCGCACGCCGGCGTCACCTCCCTGCCTGCCTAGCGGGGAAGAAGCAGCTGGCTGGCACGGGCCAGCGTGGTGCTGGGCCGCCAGGTGGGCTGGGTGGTGGGTTGCGGCCAGGTAAGTTTTTTTCCTTTATTTTCTGTTTTCTTTTATTTCTGCAAGTTTGTGGCATTTCTAAAAATACCTAGACATTTCCAAAATTCACCAAACTGCACATGCTCACTGTATGGAACATATCCAACATGGAACATTTTAGTTTGGGATTATTTGGACATTTAAATTATTTACTAGCATTTAAATGCCCAAATGCAAGCTACATATGATTTAATTCAATGATCTTGTGATGACCTAGAAAATTGTGAACCCATTTTGTCAGAGGTTCTAACCCAAGACAAAAAGGGTGGACTTTTTAGAAGGGCATTTCAGGTTCATTGAAAATGATTTTAGTAACCCTAGTTGTTTTCAAGGGGGGTGCTGGGGGTTCTATCATCCCCATTTCAACTTTCTGGAAAAGTAAACATGATGCAACACTCTAATGCATGAACTAGCTAGGATGTGACAATGATGCACAACCAAGTATGATGCATGTCCGGTTTAAAGAAGGCATGGCATGGCAAAGTGCACAAACAATACTACAAATTAAGTGGAGCTCAAAATGCAACGAGTTGCATATTAATGAAACACCACAACAATTATTTAGTTCTCTCTTGTTTATGTACCCAACAATATTAAATGTTATCAAGCATGGCAAGATGTGAAGCAAATGAAAACTACCTATCTAGGAAAGTTTAAATGAGCCCGGAACAACAAGCAACAAGTCCGGAAAAATCCTCATATGCATATTATGAATTTGGTAATGTTCTACCCTAAACCATATTTTAGAGTTGTTAAACATGCAATAAGAGTGCACCATGTTAAACTAGGCATTTTTCTACCCCATTTACATATAAAGTTTGTTAAGTTTGGAGCTACGGTTATTTAGTTATGAATTAAAGGATTTTAACATGGCATTATGCAAAATAAACACAAACAGCATTTTAAACATTTTAAACATAGATGAAAGTGGCATATCATGAAACTACACAAAATTCTACGCATTTTTCATATATAATTCATTTTAAACCGATGAATGGATGATGAGTTACGATATGCATGGACTAGAGGGACTATTTTGTAAATATGCAGTTTTGGATAATTGGACAAATTCGCAGCAGCGGAAAAAATACTACGGGCCGAAAGTGGTTAGCCCAACAGTGTGCAGGGAGCAGGGCTACTCACATCGGGGTGAGGCCCAGTCCGGAAAGAGGCAGAAGGCCGGCGAGGCAACGGGCCGGCTCCCTGGACGCGGCCCAGGCACTGGGCCTTGCTGGAGGAAGCTCTAGGCCGGGGCGAGGCCCACGTGCGGTTGGCGAAGGGCACGATCAACGACGGGCGGCGGCGGCAGCGGCCGAACACCGACAAGGGCGGCACACGGGGGAAACGGCGATGGGCGCGGCTAACTCCGTTGGGGATGGGCGGAGTAGGCCCTGGAGGCGCAGATCCGGACGGGATCCACCTGATCCGTCCATCTGCGGCGCCGGTGGCAGGGATCCCGGCGAGCTCGGGGAGGTCCGGTGGCGAGGGTTCGGTGGCGGGGAGACGTCCTGCAGGGAACGAGGAGGAGCTGTGGTGAGAGGGAGAGGGAGAGCAGAGGAGGGAAAGGGAGCTGGGTGCGGCGTCCGACCTGGGCGGAGGTGGTCGCCGGTGGCGACGGTGCTCCGGCGCGGCGGCGGAGTCCGGTGAGGCGGCGGGGTCGAGTGCTCGGGCTCTAGCTCGCGAGGAGGAAGACGGGGCGCTGGGTCGGAGGCGCTCGGGCCCAGATGGGCTTGGGCGGGCCTCAGATGGGCTTTGAGTGCGGCGGCGAAGTGGGGCGCGAGGAGGACAAGTGGCGGGGTGTGGTTGGCTACACGCGGCGTCGCTGTTGATGTGGCAGCGGCGCTGGGTGGTGCTGGCGGCGACAAGTGGCGGCGGGGGAGCGTGCTGGCGCTAAAAACAAGGAAGGCGGCAGCGGCGGCTGATGATGATTAGGGGGCGCAAAAAACGAGGAGGAGGGGGAGGAGTGTCTAGATTTGGAAGGAGGGGTTCCTTTTTATAGCAAAAGTGGCTAGGGTTGAGGTTCTAGGGGGTTTTCGGAGCCTCCGATCGCGATCCGACGGCTCCGGACACGAGGAGGGGTAGGTTGGAGCTTGTGGGCTGTGCAGAAGGCCTCGGGCTGAGACGCGAGAAGAGAGAGGGAGGCCCGGCGTATGTTTCCGGAGACCGAAAACGTCCGACTTTAGACCGACTATATTGCCGCTATAGTTATCCGTTGGGGCATCAAAAGGACTCCGAATGCGATGAAACTTGGCAGGCGGCCTATCTACATTAAAAAAACACCGCGTGCCAACTTTCAACCCATTCCGAGAACATTTTCCGGCCACTTATAAAAATACTATTTCGGACATGCCGCAGGCGCGTGCGAGTGTGGTTGGGCTCAGAACGGACAACAGACGGAACTGGGGAACCCGGACGGATGCATGTTTCGAAAAACATGATGATGCAATGCAGATGATGACATGGCAAGATGCAACACACAAGCGAAAGATAAGGCAACAATAGCGAATAACTGCAAGACACCTGGCGCATCGGTCTCGGGGCGTCACAACACTCCACCACTACAAGAGGATCTCGACCAGAGATCCTAGGGATGGCATCGGAGAGAAATGGAAGAGGAAGAGAAGAGGTAAAACTAAGTTGCTTCTTGTACAAATGAGTGAAACCAATGAACCTCTAGAGGTAGAAAACTTGAAAGCAAGAATACAACGGAGATGAACGAAGTTGAAAACACTCTGTTAGAAAAGAGGAACAAGGAACATTACTAGAACCTTGTAGGTTGAACGACATAAGAAAGGGTTGCAATGGACAAGAAGTACATGCAAGCACTCCGGTAGAAATGAGATGAACAAGGAACGATAAAGATCAATTATGACAACACTCCGGTTAAAACAAGATAGAGAAGGAATAAGAATGATATAGTTTGGATAGCACACCGGTAGAAAAAGAGAAGGACAACTTGATAAGATGAAAAGAACATGAAAGGAGAACACCACACTCCGGTTAAATGGATAATCACGAAGGGAACACAATCCTCACAATTCTAGATGATGAGTGAATAGAGCAACATCGCAATGCCTCCGAAAGAAAGAATAGAAGATAGATCATAACAATAATAGAGTGGAAAAGAAAAAGCCAAACTTCTGCCACAAATGAGCTTGGAAAACACCCTTCCAAGAAGGTTATAACGGAGTTGTTAGAAAAAACAAGAACGAAAAGGACAAGCTTGTAATGGGCTGTCACACCCTGATTTTCATGCCACAACACTTAAGCTAATAAATCATGATAAAATGTGGTTTGACAAAAACTTTTGAGTGTTTTGGCTCTTGCCTTGATTGGATTTTGTTTGTTGTTTGCAAGTGCTCTAAAAATCAAATAAATCCTCCAACTCCTATACTCCTTCTCCTTGATCCAAAACCTTGCCCAATGATAATTCCATGTGTATAGGACATAAAAACAATTTCTTGCAAAAATATTTTGGCCAAAAAGAATTTTCTAAAATTAGTTTTCCAAAACCCCTGAATTGAGGTTTGCACTGCAAGTACTTGATTTGGGGTGTGAAAAATCTTTCAAAAGGTATATTTGAATCCTATTAGATATAGGACTCCCATAAACCACAAAAATATAATTTTAAAAGTTATTTTCCTATTTCATTTAAAAGCTTTTTCTTAAGGCTAGAAATGGTCTTTAATAGGGAAAAATTATTTTATTGTTTCAAAAATATTTGACAAAAATCATGGAAACTCAATGGACATATATTGTCCATATATAAGAGTTTCAACACATGGTCATGTTCAAAATATTGGTCAAATCCCTCAAAAACCATTTCTGCCCATTTCAAGGATTTGAAATATTTCTACAGGAAATATTCCCCAACAATTCCAAGAAAATTCTAGCATGTCACATATGACATGTTTGATGATCTTTCCAAGTATCATGTCATGGAGAATAGTATAACCCCATGAAATCTCCCCAAAGCCATTTCTGTCCATTTTGAAGTTTGAGCAACTTTACATTGCCAAACATGTCCAAATGCTCTCAAACTAGGTGCACATGCTCAAATGGTGTAATAATGCATCTAGACAAAATGGCACAAGTTGGAGAGAATGTTATCTTGATCAAAGTACCCCAAAACCCTTTTTGTCTAGAACCAAATTTGAACAACTCTACATTGCCAAGTGTGTCCTTTTGATCTGAATTTTTGTGGACATGTTCAAATCCTCAAATGATGACACTACACCAAGTGGTACATCAAGGAGAATAGATTTGCATGACTAAATCTTGGTAAAGTCATTTCTGCTGATTTCTAGGGTTTACAAAAGCTGCATTGGCAACTTTGCCCAAATGAGCTCAAAATTGGTTGAAGGACCTAATTATATGTGCCATTTCACCCTGTGGAGTGTCATGCCAAATGGAGTTCATTTTCTTAACCAAACAAGCATCAAACACCTTCTGCCACTTTACCAAAATTCCATTTTTGACCACTTCCACTAATCTCCATGACCCTATGTTTTTACCAGAGCTGCCCCAGGTCACCTCCTACCTCCAGTAACTCTCCTCCTTCAACAGCTCAATTAATTTGGGGGTGAAACCCATCTCTTTCTCTCTCTGTTTACCCATGGCAACTCCTCCTCTCTCTCTCATTTCTATATGCAGCCCCCCACCTAGCTCCTGACCACTCTAGAGCATCCAAGGAAGCTCCAGGACACAAGTGGACATCCCCCTGACCTTTTAAAATGGCCATGCCGGCCATATGCATGCTCTGGAGCATCCTACAGTGCGCCCTTGCACTGTAGCTGCCCTCTGCCCGATGCCTCCGACCACCTCGGCCCTCCCCCTCACGCTTGGCGATGCGCCTCGATGTCCGCAGCACGCTACACCCCTGCCCCCTCCTCCTTCTCCCTCCTCCTGCCCCTGCTCGCACGTGCACCGGCCGCCCGAGTACACCAGTGAGCAAGCTCACACGCGCGGTGCCCCTAGCCCCCCTGCTCTCTCTCTTCTCTCCCCTAGATCTGGACCGAATCCAGGAACACCCCAGACACACTGCGACGAGCTCCTGTGGCCCGTAGCAACGAGCACGAGCTCGCCGGCGCACGAGCCCACGGTGCACCATCGCCCCGCCATAAAAGGCCACCCCCGAGACCTCTCCAGCCTCGGTTTGCCCTCTCTCCCTCCCCTGGACCCCGCGGACCGCGCCATTCTTCCTCCCGTTCCCTCCCTCCACCTCCAAGGCCGAAGCCGAGCCGCCGTCCATCGCCTAAATTCAGCCGAGCCCGAGCTCGTTTCCCTCTCCTCTCTCCACCAGTAGGCTCCCCTGAGCAAGGCGGAGCTCCCACGCTCTTTCCCTCGTCCGAGGATGCACCGTAGCGCCATGCCCAATCTCGCCCGACGCCACCGTCCGCCAGCATCCAAGCCTCCGTCACCTCGACCATCCCCGACAGCTGTGGCATACACGAATGGATGCGGCACTCGATACCGAGCTCATCCATAGCCAGGGCATCGCCGGAGGTGCTCCGTAGCGCCGGCAGTCGCCATCGGGGCTCTCTGCTCCCTCGGCCAGGCAAGCGTGCGGGAGGAAGAGGAAGACGAAGGCCCTGCAGGCGGGCCCTGCTCGATAGTGGCCCAGCCACCGGGCCACGCTGGCAAGTGGAGGCGGGTTCGCCCCCTCTCGCGTCCACGCGGTGAAGGCGCACTTCGCATGGGCGCCTTCGACGTCGCCTCAGTCACCCCGTGCGGCCATTCAGCTGGGCTGGCCCACGGCCTATCTGCCGCCCAGTGCGCAGGATAAGGTTAAAACCTTATTTCCTTTTTCTTTTTCCAGTCAACTTCAAAAATCCATAAACAATTCAAATTAACTCCAAATTTGATGATTCAAATTTCTAGTAGTTTCTAAAATCATTCCCTATCACATGGTGCTACTTGCATATTTTTACAGAAATATTTCTTTCACAAATAATTAGCAAATCCTATTTTTCCATTTCTTTTATAAACTTTAGAAAATCACAGAGAGCCCATTTTTTATCCAAATTCCATGATTCAAAATCCTAGGTGTCTATAAGTTCAAAACTTAGTTTTTGAACATTTTTACTAATACTTTCTGTATCACCTCAAATAATGGTCTATTTCTTCATATTTGTCAACTTTGCAAATTCATAGGAAAATCATTTCAACTCCAAATCCAGTGAGACCAATTCCTAGATGTTTCTAAAATCATCCTTTGTTAAATGGGTGCCTTTGCTCATTTTTCAAAAATATGTTTCTGTACACTTCTTGCAATTCCATAAACCCCTTATTTCCATCATATCAAAATGTTTAGAAATATCCATTGATCCACTTCCAATGAAATCACTTTGGTCATTCCTCATATGACCAGAGGTATCCAATAAAAGTCAACTTCATATTTTTAGAGCACATTTATTCTTGCCTTGTTGTGTTGCTTATTATGGTTGTTTTCGACGATAGTTGACGAAGTAGACGAAATGCTCGGAGATGGACCAGAGATATTTGAAGACCTTGAAGACTTTGAAGACCAAGGCAAGCAGCCCTTTGACCATGTCTATTAAACCCTTTTTATGCATGTCATATAGCACTTTTATTGCTTGCATCGAAGTCATGATAAAACGGTGGCCACTTGAGGTGGTGCCTCTGTTGCCTTTCTCGTTGACACTTGCATGATGCATGACCCTACCTTTGTATGAGGGTTATGCCGGTGGAAGTAGATAGGATGCTAAGTAGTTGCTACGCAAAGTAGATCAGGGTTATGCATGGAAAGAAACAAGTGTGGTTTGACATACTTGCAAAAAGCCCAGTGGGTGCCACTAATGCCCCTGGGAGATGATGATGAACTAGGTCACTGCTTGGTGGAGAGGTAGTGTACCGAGGCTCAATAAAAGTGTTGTTTACAGAGACAGATTAGATTTAAGATTTGTCGACTGTCCCAACCTTACATGCGCAACCACTCTACCCTTGAATGGGAAAGGGCATTATTGATTACCTAGGCCGATACTAGCTTGGAGCCCGCATTACTAGTGACGGGGGAGAGTTGGTGCTCTCTCTCGGGACGGGGTCGTGCCAGGTAGGGCGGCCATGACTGTTTTCATAGGGCACCGGATACACCGTTGTGTCCCCTCTCGGATGTTACGATCTCGAGTGAGTCTCGTATGATGTACATCGTGAGGATACGGAACAACGAGTGGACTCCTTGTTAGTGTCGTCTAGGGAAAGATAGTGATCGGGTGCTTACCCCGGGTACTTGAGGTATCGCGGGTCGTGGATGACACGGAAGTTCCCCGGATCTTGTGGGTAAAGTGTGCAACCTCTGCAGAGTGTAAAACTATTCAAATAGCCGTGTCCACGGTCAAGGACAGTTGGGTGGTGCTTCTTAGACTACGTCCATATGTTTCTGACAAACAACACGGTTTGGTAAATCTGTTGACGTGATTCGTGAGGAAGTCACGATGAGCTTGAGTATGAGTTGTTCACAACTCTATCCCGATGTTGATGTCTGTAACCTCCTGATACTTGTTGCAGACGCATTCATATCCTTGATAAATGTTGATCATACTTGCATGAGAAAAACTAGCTTTCCGCAAAAATGCCAAATTAGCAGTAGTGCCTTGCATAATTATTCTGTTATCACCCTTGGGTTGCTTGTGAGTACATTCAAAGTACTCATTGGCTTGCCACTGGTTATTTTATTGGCCAGGCATGAAAGAACATAATATGAAGAAGATTACCTCGGTGACGAACATTCGATCTAGGATGCTTCCTAGTCAGAACACCTGTAGGGTTAAGGCAGATGGCATGGGTCCAAGTTATCGACGAAGATTTCCGCTGCGATGTTATACTCAAGACTTGACCATAATGGTCCTACTTGTGTAATACGGTATGTATGGATGTAAGACTCTTGTTATTCAGCTTCTATGTGTTCAGTTAGCATTGATCTCTGGGATCACTATACACGTGCATTCGGTGATCACGACTTAAGAGTCGAGGTCCCCACAGAGCTGGTATCAGAGCCATCCTGACTGTAGGAAGCCTTAATTAGCATGGTCGTTAGTTAGGGTAAAACTATTTCCAAAACTATTACTAGTTTTCAAAACTATCTATACTTCCCTTCCCCACTATGTTTTTCTGAAAAACTAAGGTATATTTTCCTTATTGATCTCTTCCCCTTCAAAACTTACGGTCGCTAGCACCCTCAAGCCCCTGACCACGTGATTCCTTGTAATCCTCGTGGGTAGCCTAGAAGGATTACATCTTGCCAAACACTCACCCACCTCTTCTGAACACAAGATTGGCAACACCACAGCAAGACAGTGCCAACAGAAGATACGCCTTTGAAGAATGAGGACATGAAGACCTAGAGGACGGTGACACCTTTGAATTTTCCCAGGATGATGCAACGTTAGCCTATGATGATCATGGCATAGGATATGCAAGATCATGATATACATTGCTAATAGAGTAACCCTGTCACTACCGTTGTTGCATCGGCAACCACCGGTGGATGAGAACCTCGCCATTTGGTCCGCCTCACTATAGTGAGCAGGAAAACGGTGCTCTTCATCCCTCGCTCTTGGTGTCGATGTTGTCATCAACGTAACCGACATGTTGGACCTCTACTATGCCTTGTTAATGTCATTGCATAAAGGATTACCTACCTGGTACCATCGACGCCTTAGAAGACAAAACGGGATCGTCATGAATAAGAGGACAACAGAAGACCGAGTTAATGCCTGCTACGAGAAGCCACCTTCACCCCATCACTTCAACAGGCGAGAAGTTGTTGAAGAATCTTCAGGATCAACCCGGATTGTATCATCGAACAACTACAAGAGACGTAGCAACACCTGAGAAAAACCCAGAAGACTGCACGAGGCACGAAGTAAAGCACGACTACTTAGTCCGAGAACCCCTAGGGTAGGATGAGTCGTGTACCCCCTATGCACAGTCTAGTCCGTATGATGGTTCAAATAGAACCATGACTGTGTGTTGCTTGTTTTTATTTGATTGTGTTTTGATATAAGTCGCACTTTTGCCCTAGGCAACAAGTACGCGACTATATCACCTTCCTTGTTTTCCTTTGTTTGGCCCTTTTGCCACCCGTTTGGTTGCACTTGCCCTATGGAACCCCCTTTAGGCATTCCCCTCCTCTATGCTACTTTTCCCCTGCATATCTTTCATCAACTGAAGATCAGAAAGACAAGATGCACCAAGGATTCTACCTCGGCAACCAACTGGCAATGAAGACTTTTGCTACCGTCTCCTCGACCAAGTGAAACCCCGTAGAGTTATATTTAACCCTCAAGATTAGAAACCCATTCTTAGACCCTTCGAGACTTCACGAGATACCCCAGCTCGAGTCCTTAACCATGTGCTTAACCCATAGAATTGCAAGAGAACCAGATAAGCCTCTATAAACCTTGCACAACACTGGGTTCATTATGGAACTAGTGGACATAGTGAACGAGCACATTATCACCCTAATATAGCACAAGAACTGATGATGCCATAAGGAAGACCAATTTGAGGATATAGGAATAGAGGGCAAATGACTTCATGAGTTTGTATCAGTGACCCTGAGGAATTATCTGAGACTTTGGTAAATCATGAGTGATGATTGGATTTAGCCTATACGAGATGATGCTTTTGATGGTATAAGGTTATTTGCTTGAAGGACTAGATAGACTATTGGCATCTCAGAAACCGTGCTTAAGGATAAGATAATAAAATGTTCCCTCGCACACTAGAATCCTTGAAACCCTTAAGCCCTACTAAGCCACAACATGGTCGGGTCATTACCATAGGTCTTGACTCTAAATCGAGAACACCTCGGACCATACTCAACCGTGACCACAACCAATACCCACAGCCTACTTTATGTACCCCGTGAACAAAGTTTTCTTGGAGTGCTTAGACAAGATAGTTGTCATCCTTATTTTGGTAACATACTTGTCTACCCGAAGATGGAAGAAGAATCACTGAGCTGATGAAGAAACATTTGAAGACCGCCATGCCAAGGAGGAGAAACTACACCAACCACCATCTTCAAGAAGTATACCTCCGCATCAAAGACCAGGCATATCTGCAAACCACTTCTCTCAAAGGAACCAAGCATTTCCATGTCAAAGGGAAGCTCACACCAAGATTTATCGGCCCTCTCCAAGATCACTGCAAGACAAAGAATAGACGGCTACCAGCTAGAGTTATCACCTGAGTCACCCACTGTGCACAACGTTTTTCCACATGACACCACTCCGGAAACGTTTCCAACTTCCTAACTAGCCCGGTCTCTACAAGGACATCGACCACGAGCCATCGACCTCCAGCCCAATATGACCTACGTGAGAGACCCCAATTGCAACCTCGATCAAGCAGGACGACAAACACGAAGCCATGCCAACGAGTACTTCAAGGTTCAATGGAGCACCAAACGGAAGCAGAAGCAGTATGAGGACGTGAAGACTACCCCAAATCTAAGATTCCATATTCCTTTCCGCGCCTAGTTTGGGAATCTCGGGGACGAGATTCTTGTAAGGGGGGTAGGTCTGTCACACCATGATTTTCATGCCACAACACTTAAGCTAATAAATCATGATAAAATGTGGTTTGACAAAAACTTTTGAGTGTTTTGGACCTTGCCTTGATTGGATTTTGTTTGTTGTTTGCAAGTGCTCTAAAAATCAAATAAATCCTCCAACTCCTATACTCCTTCTCCTTGATCCAAAACCTTGCCCAATGATAATTCCTTGTGTATAGGACATAAAAACAATTTCTTGCAAAAATATTTTGGCCAAAAATAATTTTCTAAAATTAGTTTTCCAAAACCCCTGAATTGAGGTTTGCACTGCAAGTACTTGATTTTGGGTGTGAAAAATCTTTCAAAAGGTATATTTGAATCCTATTAGATATAGGACTCCCATAAACCACAAAAATATAATTTTAAAAGTTATTTTCCTATTTTATTTAAAAGCTTTTTCTTAAGGCCAGAAATGGTCTTTAATAGGGAAAAATTATTTTATTGTTTCAAAAATATTTGACAAAAATCATGGAAACTCAATGGACATATATTGTCCATATATAAGAGTTTCAACACATGGTCATGTTCAAAATATTGGTCAAATCCCTCAAAAACCATTTCTGCCCATTTCAAGGATTTGAAATATTTCTATAGGAAATATTCCCCAACAATTCCAAGAAAATTCTAGCATGTCACATATGACATGTTTGATGATCTTGCCAAGTATCATGTCATGGAGAATAGTATAACCCCATGAAATCTCCCCAAAGCCATTTCTGTCCATTTTGAAGTTTGAGCAACTTTACATTGCCAAACATGTCCAAATGCTCTCAAACTTGGTGCATATGCTCAAATGGTGTAATAATGCATCTAGACCAAATGGCACAAGTTGAAGAGAATGTTATCTTGATCAAAGTACCCCAAAACCCTTTTTGTCCAGAACCAAATTTGAACAACTCTACATTGCCAAGTGTGTCCTTTTGATCTGAATTTTTGTGGACATGTTCAAGTCCTCAAATGATGACACTACACCAAGTGGTCCATCAAGGAGAATAGATTTGCATGACTAAATCTTGGTAAAGCCATTTCTGCTGATTTCTAGGGTTTACAGAAGCTGCATTGGCAATTTGCCCAAATGAGCTCAAAATTTGGTGAAGGACCTAATTATATGTGCCATTTCACCCTGTGGAGTGTCATGCCAAATGGAGTTCATTTGCTTAACCAAACAAGCATCAAACACCTTCTGCCACTTTACCAAAATTCCATTTTTGACCACTTCCACTAATCTCCATGACCCTATGTTTTTACCACAGCTGCCCCAGGTCACCTCCTACCTCCAGTAACTCTCCTCCTTCAACAGCTCAATTATTTTGGGGGTGAAACCCATCTCTTTCTCTCTCTGTTTACCCATGGCAACTCCTCCTCTCTCTCTCATTTCTATATGCAGCCCCCCACCTAGCTCCTGACCACTCTAGAGCATCCAAGGAAGCTCCAGGACACAAGTGGACATGCCCCTAACCTTTTAAAATGGCCATGCCGGCCATATGCATGCTCTGGAGCATGCTATAGTGCACCCTTGCACTGTAGCTGCCCTCTGCCCGATGCCTCCGACCACCTCGGCCCTCCCCCGCACGCCTCCGATGCGCCTCGACGTCCGCAACATGCTACACCCCTATCCCCCTCCTCCTTCTCCCTCCTCCTGCCCCTGCTCGCATGCGCGCCGGCCGCCCGAGTACACCAGTGAGCAAGCTCACACGCGCGCTGCCCCTGGCCCCCCTGCTCTCTCTCTTCTCTCCCCTAGCTCTGGACCGAATCCAGGAACAACCCAGACACACCGCGACGAGCTCCCGTGGCCCGTAGTAACGAGCACGAGCTCGCCGGCGCACGAGCCCACGGTGCACCATCGCCCCGCCATAAAAGGCCACCCCCGAGACCTCTCCAGCCTCGGTTCGCCCTCTCTCCCTCCCCTGGACCTCCCGGACCGCGCCATTCTTCCTCCCATGCTCTCCATCCAACTCCAAGGCCGAAGCTGAGCCGCCATCCATCGCCTAAATTCACCCGAGCCCGAGCTCTTCTTCCTCTCCTCTCTCCACCACTAGGCTCCTCTGAGCAAGGCGGAGCTCCCACGCTCTTTCCCTCGTCCGAGGACGCACCGTAGCG
Source organism: Triticum dicoccoides (assembly GCF_002162155.2). Classification (NCBI taxonomy): domain Eukaryota; kingdom Viridiplantae; phylum Streptophyta; class Magnoliopsida; order Poales; family Poaceae; genus Triticum; species Triticum dicoccoides. The sequence continues at coordinate 349,926,078 of NC_041390.1, read as the reverse complement.
CCATGCCCAATCTCGCCCGACGCCACCGTCCGCCGACATCCAAGCCGTCGTCGCCTTGACCATCCCCGGCAGCCGTGGCATACACGAATGGATGCGGCACTCGACGCCGAGCTCATCCATAGCCAGGGCATTGCCGGAGGTGCTCCGTAGCACCGGCAGTCGCCGTCGGGGCTCTCTGCTCCCTCGGCCAGGCAAGCGCGCGGGAGGAAGAGGAAGACGAAGGCCCTGCAGGCGGGCCCCGCTCGATAGTGGCCCAGCCACCGAGCCACGCTGGCAAGTGGAGGCGGGTTTGCCCCCTCTCGCGTCCCCGCGATGAAGGCGCACTTCGCGTGGGCACCTTCGACGTCGCCTCGGTCACCTCGTGCGTCCATTCAGCTGGGCCGGCCCACGGCCTATCTGCCGCCCAGTGCGCAGGATAAGGTTAAAACCTTATTTCCTTTTTCTTTTTCCAGTCAACTTCAAAAACCCATAAACAATTCAAATTAACTCCAAATTTGATGATTCAAATTTCTAGTAGTTTCTAAAATCATTACCTATCACATGGTGCTACTTGCACATTTTTACAGAAATATTTCTTTCACAAATAATTAGCAAATCCTATTTTTCCATTTCTTTGATAAACTTCAGAAAATCACAGAGAGCCCATTTTGATCCAAATTCCATGATTCAAAATCCTAGGTGTCTATAAGTTCAAAACTTAGTTTTTGAACATTTTTACTAATACTTTCTGTATCACCTCAAATAATGGTCTATTTCTTCATATTTGTCAACTTTGCAAATTCATAGGAAAATCATTTCAACTCCCAATCCAGTGAGACCAATTCCTAGATGCTTCTAAAATCATCCTTTGTTAAATGGGTGCCTTTGCTCATTTTTCAAAAATATGTTTCTGTACACTTCTTGCAATTCCATAAAGCCCTTGTTTCCATCATATCGAAATGTTTAGAAATATCCATTGATCCACTTCCAATGAAATCACTTTGGTCATTCCTCATATGACCGGAGGTATCCAATAAAAGTCAACTTCATATTTTTAGAGCACATTTATTCTTGCCTTGTTGTGTTGCTTATTATGGTTGTTTTCGACGATAGTTGATGAAGTAGACGAAATGCTCGGAGATGGACCAGAGATATTTGAAGACCTTGAAGACTTTGAAGACCAAGGCAAGAAGCCCTTTGACCATGTCTATGAAACCCTTTTTATGCATGTCATATAACACTTTTATTGCTTGCATCGAAGTCATGATAAAACGGTGGCCACTTGAGGTGGTGCCTCCGTTGCCTTTCTCGTTGACACTTGCATGATGCATGACCCTACCTTTCTATGAGGGTTATGTCGGTGGAAGTAGATAGGATGCAAAGTAGTTGCTACGCAAAGTAGATCAGGGTTATGCATGGAAAGAAACAAGTGTGGTTTGACATACTTGCAAAAAGCCCAGTGTGTGCCACTAATGCCCCTGGGAGATGATGATGAACTAGGTCACTACTTGGTGGAGAGGTAGTGTACCGAGGCTCGATAAAAGTGTTATTTACAGAGATGGATTAGATTTAAGATTTGTCGACTGTCCCAACCTTACATGCGCAACCACTCTACCCTTGTATGGGAAAGGGCATTATTGATTACCTAGGCCGATACTAGCTTGGAGCCCACATTACTAGTGACGGGGGAGAGTTGGTGCTCTCTCTCGGGACGGGGTCGTGCCAGGTAGGGCAGCCATGACTGTTTTCACAGGGCACCGAATACACCGTTGTGTCCCCTCTCGGATGTTACGATCGCGAGTGAGTCTCGTATGATGTACATCGTGAGGATACGAAACAACGAGTGGACTCCTTGTTAGTGTCGTCTAGGGAAAGATGGTGATCTGGTGCTTACCCCGGGTACTTGAGGTATCGCGGGTCATGGATGACACGGAAGTTCCCCGGATCTTGTGGGTAAAGTGTGCAACCTCTGCAGAGTGTAAAACTATTCGAATAGCCGTGTCCACGGTCAAGGACAGTTGGGTGGTGCTGCTTAGACTACGTCCATATGTTTCTGACAAACAACACGGTTTGGTAAATCTGTTGACGTGATTCATGAGGAAGTCACGATGAGCTTGAGTATGAGTTGTTCACAACTCTATCCTGATGTTGATGTCTGTAACCTCCTGATACTTGTTGCAGACGCATTCATATCCTTGATAAATGTTGATCATACTTGCATGAGAAAAACTAGCTTTCCGCAAAAATGCCAAATTAGCAGAAGTGCCTTGCATAATTATTCTGTTATCACCCTTGGGTTGCTTGCGAGTACATTCAAAGTACTTATTGGCTTGCCACTGGTTATTTTATTGGCCAGGCATGAAAGAACATAATATGAAGAAGAGTACCTCGGTGACGAACATGCGATCTAGGACGCTTCCCAGTCAGAACGCCTGTAGGGTTAAGGCAGATGGCATGGGTCCAAGTTATCGACGAAGATTTCCGCTGCGATGTTATACTCAAGACTTGACCATAATGGTCCTACTTGTGTAATACGGTATGTATGGATGTAAGACTCTTGTTATTCAGCTTCCGTCTGTTCAGTGAGCATTGATCTCTGGGATCACTGTACACGTGCATTCGGTGATCACGACTTATGAGTCGGGGTCCCCACATGGGCTTATGGAAAACATCTCGAAATCTTGAGGTGAAATTCTGCCACTAATGAAAAACAATATATTGGATTTACATGAACAAGTAGACGAGAAACTTATTTCACCGGGAGGATAAATGAAGAACTTGGGTCGTTTATAACCACCATAAATAGCACCAGTCCTTAGGGAATGCTTTAGGTGAAATATAACAGAAGATAACTCCAACAAAGAGATTGATGGATTGAGAAGAGCTCATGCTCGAAGAAATTGATGGGTTTAACTATCTCATTCTTGAACACTGTTGAATCATGACACATGAAGGGAAATTGTCAAGAGTGACATAACACCACCTCAAAAGATAAGGTAGAAAGAATTGCACTTTGAAATTGCAAGAAAAAGAATACTTGAACTCCACAAAACAAAACATGTGTCGAACACCATGTTTATTTCAGAGTATAGCTTGGCGGATCTTAACTTCGAGATAAATCTTGAAGAACATTTGAAGAATGAAAAGAATCATTGACGAACCACCAAGTAGCCTCCGAAAAAAGAAAGAGAAGTTGAAAACACAAGGTGAAGCCTTGTAATGATTTAGATGGATCTTTGCGACGATATATTTGAGAGAGCTTGGAACTCCAGGAAAAGAAAAGATGAAACAATTGAAACCGAGAATTTACTCATCATGAACAAACTCCGGGAGAATGAATCCATCATTTGGATGAAGCAAGAATAAGAATTATGGTATGCATATCCTTCACCAATTTAAATTGATGACCAACAACGGATTTGGCATACTACTTATTCTCGTAGAAAGGATTAAGATAGATATAGCGCGAACTTGAGAAGGTCTTTGATGAACCACCAAAAGGATTGAAACAACGAATGAGTTGGTACAATAACAACATAAGAGAAATCTTGAACGAACCACCGTAAGAATTGAAAACGATCAAAGGCAAGATAGCGAAACACCGGGAAGAATTAGCAAATGAACGAAGATGCTTGAGAGAATTTAGATACATGAGAATGAAGAGATCATGAGCTGATTAGATAATACTTGAATGAAGCACCGATAAGATTTGGATAATGATAGCTGAAAGCTGGAATGAATAATATTTGAAAAGATGGCCTTCGGAGGAAAGAAATGGAAATAACTCATGAAATGCTCCAGATGGGTGAAAAGAATTCTCACCAAAGAAAATAATTATGAGAGGATGGCATGAAGCTCGAACCACGAGTCTTTGGAAGAACAGGTAAGGATATAAGAGGAACTCTTCTTCGGTCTTCAAAATTTGAGAATGATGACGAGAAACACCACCATGAATTTTTGAGGTACTCCGGAATGAAAATTATAAAGGTTGAACCAACAATGAAACACATGTGAAAGATCTTGGAGAAGGCATTTGACTGATGATAACTCATTCTTACGTCAAACTTGGAAAAGAATTTGAGAGTAATTCCGAGAAAATTAGAAGAGTCAGGTAAGATCCTGGGAAAACCTGTGGGTTAGGGCCCACTCAAAAGAAACATCGTTGAAAAGATTACCGAGGAAGAAATAATGCACCGGTTGATTTAAATGGCTTGAACAAGATATCCTCCTCGAAATAACTTGAACGGATTAAGAATGGAAAACATGAATCTTCTGAGAGATCTTCAGCACTCCGGAACAATTGAATATCGAGAAGTGGATGATTAAGAGGTGCACCGGCATGAGAAAGCATTTGAACCGAGGAAATGATATGATCGACAAAGCTTGAATTGAATCCACCGAAGAAGAAAAGAGAGCGAAGAATGATGAACTTTAAGCTTCCTTAGTATCTTCCTGAGAATCACCGGACAAGGACATTGGCGGAAAAGAATGGAGAGACTTCGCATCAATAAAATGGATAGTTGATTAATAATTCCGAGTCCTTGAAGAAAAAGGGTGGGAGGGCGGGAAAAACAAAAACAACTTGGGACAGATGAAGCAAACACCGTTGCAAAGAACTGAGAATTGATCTCGCGAATGTTGAAATGATCGGATCCACTGGAAAAAGAGCACGTCGGTTGGAAAAGAATTGGCATGACAATCTCAAGGATCAAGAAGGATTGGTATTCACATAGAAGTACGAGAACACCGCGTAGGAAAAGGTATGGATTCAACACTTGACTTAGAAGCAACTCGAATACCACAACTGAAAAAAAAAACAAAGTATTGGCCTGCAAAATAAGCCGGAAACAAACATATGATCGATCCCATATCGTATCATGTGTTTGTGGGAAAGATATGCTATGATATACTTGAATTCCCACTTATAAACTCCCGAAACTTTCTAGTTATGCAATCAGGTGTTGGGGATACATGGGAAGCATAATATCTCACCCAAACTAACAATACCTACATCCAGCTGTATCCATCCTTAAACACATAACCAAGAAACCTTCGGAAACCATGTACCTCAACCTTCGAAAAGCATCCGTTATACGAGTTATGGCAATACTCCCGAACTCCCGCCCCAGTACTGGGTGGCGTCGAGGTTATCTCACCAACAACTGCATAAAAGAGATTTTTGATGTCGGCGAACTCAGGTATTCCAGAACTGCAACGATAAAATTTTCACGACAACACCTCGGAGCTCAACTCCCCGGGACACTGCCACAACACCTAAATGTCAGGAGGCACCAAGAACAATGTTCTCGTCACAAAACCATTGGAACGATTCCAAGATACCCGCGTGATCCTAATTTTTTCATGAAATTTAAGGAGAGAAGAGTCAAAACTCTACGTCAGGAGGCCTCACCAGAGCGACGAAGGGACTGAGGAGTAAAAGGAGTCCTACTCTCCGATATATATAATCCTAAGACTCAAAACATTTTGTTCTAGACACAACAACGTCAGCGATTCGATCAAGCAGGGGGCTCCTATGTCAGGGATGGCTTTGATTACCAACTTGTAACACCCATAATGCGGCTATATCTCCCACGTGTCGGGGCACGACTTAGAGGCATAGCCGCATGGTAGGTTTGTCGCAAGAGGGGTAATCTTCACACAATCCTATGTACTGAATAAGAAAGGGATAAAGAGTTGGCTTACAATTGCCACTTCACACAAATACAAGTTAACCATAAACCATCCAGAATACAATCAAGGTCCTACTACGGAACCAAAATAAAAGAAGACAACCCCAAATGCAAGATCCCCGATCGTCCCAACTAGGCTGCACTACTGATCAACATGAAATGAAACAACACAACAAACACAATCTTCATCGAGCTCCCACTTGAGCTCAGTTGCGTCACCTGCACTGGTATCATCAACACCTGCAACTGTTTGGAAGTATCTGTGAGCCACGAGGACTCAGCAATCTCACACCTGCAAGATCAAGACTATTTAAGCTTAAGGGTAGGAAAGGGTAGTGAGGTGGAGCTGCAGCAAGCACTAAGCATATATGGTGGCTAACATACGCAAATAAGAGCAAGAAGAGAAGCAACGCAATGGCCGAGAAGCTAGAAGTGATCAAGAAGTGATCCTGAAAGCTACTTACGTTCAAGCATAACACAAGACCGTGTTCACTTCCTGGGCTCCGCCGAAAAGCGACCGTCACGACTACACACGCGGTTGATGCATTTTAATTAAGTTAAGTGTCAAGTTCTCTACAACCTAACAAATTCCCATCTGCCCATAACCATGGGCATGGCTTTCGAAAGTTCAAACCCTGTAGGGGTATCCCAACTTAGCCCATTACAAGCTCTCATGGTCAACGAAGGATATTCCTTCTCCCAGGAAGACCCGGTCAGGCTCGGAATCCCGGTTACAAGACATTTTCACAATGCTAAAACAAGACCAGCAAGACCACCCGATGCGCCGACATCTCGATAGGAGCTGCACATATCTCGTTCTCAGGGAAACACCGGATAAGCTAAGCATACAGGTACTAACATAACCCAAGTTGCCAAGGGACGGCCCCACACGGTGCTCTGATTCAGACC
>NC_041390.1:349889670-349919318 GCF_002162155.2 Triticum dicoccoides | reverse complement strand
ATAAATATGACCCTCGGCAGCATGACTCCCAAGGGAAAAGTAGGTGGTGGTGAGGCAAATGTAAAACCAAGGTTGGGCCTTGCCGGAGGAGTTTTATTCAAAGTGAACTGTCAAGGGGTTCCCATAACACCCAACCGCGTAAGGGATGCAAAATCAAGGAACATAACACTGGTATGACGGAAACTAGGGCGGCAAGAGTGGAACAAAACACCAGGCATAAGGCCGAGCCTTCCACCCTTTACCAAGTATATAGATGCATTAATATAAATAAGAGATATTGTGATATCCCAACATATCCATGTTCCAAACATGGAACAAACTTCAACTTCACCTACAACTAGCAACGCTATAAGAGGGGCTGAGCAATGCGGTAACATAGCCAAACAACGGTTTGCTAGAAAGGAGGGTTAGAGGCTTGACATGGCAATATGGGAGGCATGATATAGCAAGTGATAGGCATCACATCATAGCAATAGATCGAGCAACTAGCAAGCAAAGATAGAAGTGATTTCGAGGGTATGGTAATCTTGCCTGAGATCCCGCAAGGAAGAAGAACGAGTCCATGAAGAAGACAAACGGACGAAGTCGAACGAATCCTCACAACTCCGGAATGAAACCGAAGCTAACGAGAGAAGCAACCCGGAAAGAAGCAAGCAACATAGTAAACAACCATCACATAATCATGTCATGATGCACAACCAAGTATGATGCATGTCCGGTTTAAAGAAGGCTCAAACAATACTACAAATTAAGTGGAGCTCAAAATGCAACGAGTTGCATATTGACGAAAAACCACAACAATTATTTAGTTCACTCTTGTTTATGTACCCAACAAATATTAAATTTTATTAAACATGTAAAGATGTGAAGCAAATGAAAACTACCTATCTAGGCAAGTTTAAATGAGGACGGAACAACAAGCAACAAGTCCGGAAAAATCCTCATATGCATATTATGAATTTGGTACTTTTCTGCCCAAAACCATATTTTAGAGTTGTTAAACATGCGAGAAGAGTGCACCATGTTAAACTAGGCATTTTTCTACCCCATTTACATATAAAGTTTGTTAAGTTTGAAGCTACGGTTATTTAGTTATGAATTAAATCATTTTAACATGGCATTATGCAAAATAAACACAAACAACATTTTAAACATTTTAAACATAGATGAAAGTGGCATATTATGAAACTACACAAACTTCTAAGCATTGTTCATATATAATTCATTTTAAACCGATGCACAGATGATGAGTTACGATATGCATGGACTAGAGGGACTATTTTGTAAATATGCAGTTTTGGATAATTGGACAAATTCACAGCAGCGAAAAAAAAAATACTATGGGCCGAAAGTGGTTAGCCCAATAGTGCACAGGGAGTGGGGCTGCTCACATCGGGCTGAGGCCCATTGGGGGAAGAGGCAGCAGGCTGGCGGGGCAACGGGCTGCTCGCTAGACGGGGCCCAGGCGCTGGGCCTTGCTGGAGGAAGCTCTAGGCCGGGGCGAGGCCCACGTGCGGTTGGCGCAGGGCATGATCAACGGCGGGCGGTGGCGGCACCGGCCGAACTCCGGCAAGGGCGGCGCGCGGGGGAATTGGCGACGGGCGCGGCTGACTCCGTTGGGGATGGGCGGAGGAGGCCCTGGAGGCGTAGATCCGGATGGGATCCACCCGATCCGTCCTTCTGCGGCGCCGGTGGCAGGGATCCCGGTGAGCTCGGGGAGGTCCGGCGGCGAGGGTTCGGTGGCTGGGCGACGTCCTGCAGGGAACGAGGAGGAGCTGTGGTGAGAGGGAGAGCAGAGGAGGGAAAGGGAGCAGGGTGCGGGGTCCGGCTTGGGCGGAGGTGGTCGCCGGTGGCGGCGGTGCTCCAGCGCGGCGGTGGGGTCAAGCGCTCGGGCTCTAGCTCGAAGGGGAGGAAGACGGGGCGCTGGGGCGGAGGCGCGCGGGCCCAGATGGGCTCGGGCGGGCCTCAGATGGGCTCTGAGGGCCGCGGCGAAGTGGGCGCGAGGAGGACAAGTGGCGGGGTGTGGTTGGCTGTGCGCGGCGTCGCTGTTGACGTGGCGGCGGCGCTGGGTGATGCTGGTGGCGACATGTGGCGGCGGGGGAGCGTGCTGGCGCTGAAAACGAGGAAGGCGGCGGCGGCTAATGATTAGGGGGTGCGGAAAACGAGGAGGAGGGGGAGGAATGTCCAGATTTGTAAGGAGGGGTTCCCTTTTATAGCAAAAGTGTCTAGGGTTGAGGTTCTAGGGGGTTTTCAGAGCCTCCGATCGAGATCCGACGGCTCCGGACGCGAGGAGGGGTAGGTTGGAGGTTGTGGGCTGTGCAGAAGGCCTCGGGCTGAGACGAGAGAAGAGAGAGGGAGGCCAGGCATCTGTTTCTGGAGACCGAAGACGTCCGACGTTAGACCGGCTATATTGCCGCTATAGTTATCCGTTGGGGCATCAAACGGACTCCGAATGGGATGAAACTTGGCAGGCGGCCTATCTACACTAAAAACAACACCGCATGCCAACTTTCAATCCATCCCGAGAACATTTTCCGGCCACTTATAAAAATACTATTTCGGACATGCCGTGGGCACGTGCGAGTGTGGTTGGGCTCAGAATGGACAACGGACGGAACGAGGGAACCCGGACGGATGCAAGTTTCGAAAAACATTATGATGCAATGCAGATGATGACATGTCAAGATGCAACACGCAAGCGAAAGATAAGGCAACAACAACGAATAACTGGAAGACACCTAGCGCATCGGTCTCGGGGCGTCACACTGCTCCTGACTTTCCTTCACAAATTCTAGTGGATTGTGGTCTCTAATTTTACCATGCAATCTGTTTCTCTAGTGTATATATTCTATATGTCATGCAGTGTGGTGTTCACTTATTAACTGTTTTGTTAATTAGTTATCATCTTCAGTTAACTGTTTGGTTCAATTCTACAAATGTGATGTTCAATTCTTCAGGCTGCAATTTTGTATTCTCTTCCATGTGAGAAATAAATTGAATTTATATTAACAAAATACATGAGAAACGAATACAATTCCTATATTTCTAAATTGTCAAGCATACTTGGTTTGGTTATACACTGTGCAATGTGGTGCTCAGTTAACGTTTGGTTCATTTGTGTTGTGGTGTTTAGTTAACTGTTTGGTTCAATTCTGCAATGCGATGTTCAATAGTTGTGGGTGCATTCTGTTATTATATACCATGTGAGGAATAAATTGAATTTGGTTGTAGTAAATACATGAGAAACAAATACAATTGCTACAATTGGTTGTAGTTAACTGTTTTGTTAAATGTCTGATCTTCTATTAGGAGTATGTTATATTGTGCAATGTGGTGCTCAGTTAATGTTGGTTCATTTGTTGTGGTGTTTAGTTAACTGCTTGGTTCAATTCTGCAATGCGATGTCCAATTGTCGTCGGTAGAATTTTATATTGTTGTGCATATGAGGAATAAATAGAATTTGGTTGCATTTAATACATGAGAAACATATACAAGTGCTATATTTCCTAGTTCTTAATCATGCTTGGTTTGGATAAATGGGTCTTCCGTGTGGCTTGAATTAATCTGATGAATCTGCAATGTGCTTATTTTTCATCAACATATTTTATGATAGTATGCAAACCCTTACTTAACCTGATGACTAACTACCTTATATGTGTTGCAGGGAAACAATGGGAAGCACTGAGGTTTACAATCAATGTTAGCATGTGCATGGTCTGTTGTCTAATAGCACATTATTGTGCAATTGCTAGAACCATTCTAATATTTAGGTTTTTAACAATTTGGTCTTGCACATGTAGGTCCTGCTGTTAGAGGTTTTGACCCACTGTTCGTCCCTTTTGCATATGGGGAAATGAGTTATCCATGAATATCAGTCAAGTCAAGAAACTCCGAAAGATTATTAGGATAAAGAAATTAGCGACAAAAAACAACAAGATCTTTGTCTGCACAATGAAGAAGACATCAGTTCACTACAGGATGGTACTGACTATTATACCTTGCCTTTTTTATTCCTTTGCCCCATTTCCAATATAGACAAGATATTTATGCATATCCTTGTTTTCAGGCCTTTCCAAAGCAGTAAACTGATGATTGCCTCTCAAACCACCTGTATGGTAAGGAGGCGAGGAAGGTATTCATACAACACCCACGTTTAATATTGAAGTTTTCCTGAAGAGGACGAAGGATGAATGGTCAATCATCCACAGGCACTGGCCTAAAGTTACAAAGACCTTCAACATCAATGAAGGCTCAATATTCGCCTTCTGCTTCAGCAGTTATCCAGATGAGATACATCTGTCTATGTACCGTCTGTGATGCTATTTTCGGAAGGTTATAGATGTTGCATGTGAAACTTGGTCCCGGTGTAGTTGTGTAATGGGGTAGCTGAGTGCTGAAGCTATATGATGTTGTACTCTAATGTATTTCAATTATGAAAATGAAATATATTGTGTGCTTAATATGAAATGCCAATTAGATTAATAAATGGATTATGAATAATCAGATCATTAGCCTACTAATGGCGAGTTAGCCTGCTAATTGGGTTTTGCTATTGCAAACTGTTGTTGAAAAATACCATGGGCGATGACCTCAGGCAACACACACAGTTTCAAGGAATAAACCGTGTTGGATCAATGAACAATCAGACATGACTTTCTCTTGAAAACTGTTTGCGTTAGGCCACCTTGCGCAAACGTTTACCACATAAAAACTATGTGTGATGGAGAGCCTTTGCCACACAGTTTCTTCTATGGACCATGTGTGATACATTAAATAACTCAAACGATTTAACGGGAACAAATGTTTATGATGTACCTGTGAACGAAAACATTTTCCTTGGAGCGAGTGTGTGGGATGTAAATACGAACGGAAATGTTTGGCGGGGACTGACTGTGTGGGATGTACTTGCGACCGGAAATAATTTCGCCGTATAATTGTATTTTAGCCCTACTGTACGTATTTCCATATTTCAGCGCTCGCCGGTCGCACACGTTCTCATTTTGCCGAGCCTGTGTGCGAGGAGGGCATACCCCCGATGGTTTCTGGGTCATGTGGGAAGGACCCCCCTATCGCCCACACTCACTTGGCAACGGTTCCAAATGCCGTCGCAGAAAGGGGTTAAAAACCGTTTGTTTGGGAGCTCGCTGTACTAGCGAAAGGCGGTAAGATGAACGACAAGAGGTCGGGTAAATCATGTCTCGGCATGGACATGGGGTTCAAGAAATTTGATGTAGAGAAATTCGATGGAACGGGAAACTTAAGTCCATGGAAAACAAGAGGGAAGGATCTTGTGGCGCAACAGGAAATCTTTACGGGTTTGCAGGAGACGAAGCCAACCAAGGTTGAGGATGATATGTCGAAAGATATGCAAGTGTAGGTAGCGGCCACCATACGACTTCGTATTTCAAATTAGGTCACATATCATGTCATGGAGGAAATTTCTCCAAAGGCGATTGGCAAGTTGCTATATGTCCAAGTCGGCAACCAATAAATTGTATTTGAAGCAACAATTCTATGGGCCGAAGACGTGGGAGGGGTCGGATCTTGTGGAGCACATGGATGCCCTTAATCAGTTGGTCACATATGTAGCGCGTCTGGACGTGAATATTGATAATGGGGATTGGCTCTACTTCTTCTAGTTTTGTTGCCACCATCCAATGAGCATTTGGTCATTACATTGACACGTGGAAAGACAACCATCAACAATGAGGAAATCACTACAGCATTGCTTAGACATGAATTGATGAAGCAAAAGAATGCACCTGAAAAGGAGAGTACCCGAGCTTTGGGGTTGGCTGTCAAAAGTTATCATCCAACAAAGGGATAAGAGGTGGCGAAGAAAAATAAGAAAGTGGAGTCCTTCAAATACAAGGAGTGGGAACATGTAAAGAGGGAATTATTAGAAATGAAGGGTGGGGCATGTCTAATATAGTTACTCACGGTGATGGCTCGGACGGTGATAGTAATTTTTTTCTAGTATCATGCAGGCGGTCAACTAAAGATGAAGCGTGGATGTTGGATTCAACAATCTCTTTTCATGTGACGCCCAAAAGGGAGTTGTTCTCATTTACTTCTTGAGCTTGCGTTGGTTTTTCCCTTGAAGAGGAAAGGGTGATGCAACAAAGTAGAGATAAGTATTTTCCTCTGTTAAGAACCAAGGTATCAATCCAGTAGGAGGAACACACAAGTCTCTAGTGATAGCACCTGCACAAACAAACAATACTTGCACCCAATGGGATAAAGGAGTTGTCCATCCCTTCATGGTTACTTGTTAGGATGAGATATGATAGATATAGGTATAAAAGATAAATAAAAGTGAAAAATAAAGTAAACGTAAGGTATTTTTATGTTTTTGGCTTTATAGATCTGAAAATAATACGATAAGAATAGACCCGGGGGCCATAGTTTTCACTAGAGCCTTCTCTCTTGAAAGAACACACACGGTGGGTAAACAAATTACTGTTGAGCAATTGATAGAAAAAGAGCAAAGTTATGACGATATCTAAGGCAATGATCTTGAATATAGGCATCACGCCCGTGACAAGTAGACCGACTCCTGCCTGATTCTACTACTATTACTCCACACATCGACCGCTATCTAGCATGCATGTAGTGTATTAAGTTAACAAGAACAGAGTAACACCATAAGCAAGATGACATGATCTAGAGGAATAGATCCAATCAATATGAAATAAACCCCATATTTTTTATCCTTAATCGCAACAATACAAATACGTGCATCACTACACCTTCTGTCCCTGGGTGAGAACACCGCAAGATTGAACCCATCACAAAGCACCTCTCCCATTGCAAGAAAAATCAATCCAGTTGGCCAAACCAAATCAATAGATGAGAAAGAAATACAAAGCTATCTTAGTCATGCATAAAAGAGTTCAAACAAGACTCAAATAATATTCATAGGTAATCTGATCATAAATCCACAATTCATCGGATCTCAACAAACGCACTGCAAAAGAAAATTACATTGAATAGATCTCCAAGAACATCGAGGAGAACATTGTATTGAAGATCAAAGAGAGAGAAGAAGCCATCTAGCTACTAGCTATGGACTCATAGGTCTGTGGTAAACTACTCACACATCATCGGAAGAGGAGCAAGGTTGATGTAGAGGCCCTTCGTGATCGAATCCCTCTCCGGCAGAGTACCTTAAAAGGTCCAAGATGGGATCTCACGAGGACAGAAACTTGCAGCAAGTATTTTTGGTATGCCCTCTGGTATACGGGGAATATTTGGGTATTTATAGAGCTGAGATAAGGGTTGGAGGAGCCACGAGGGGGTGGGTGGGGGGTGGGGGGCACAAGCCATGGAGGCGCCCCCTAGGGTGCGGCCTCCTGGCTTGTGGCCACCCCGTGGCTCTTCTGGCCTCCTCCCGAAGCTTCCTAGGTGTCTTCTTGTCCAATAAAAATCTTCAAAAAGTTTCGCTCCGTTTGGTATTGATTTTCTGTAGAAGACAAAAACAAGGAAAAAACAACAATTGGCACTAGGAACTAGGTTAATAGGTTAGTCCCAAAAAATGATATAATATAGCATAATAATGCATATAAAAGATCCAACATGGATAATATAATAGAATGGAACAATAAAAAATTATAGATACATTGGAGACGTATCATTCTCTTCGTATGAGTCCGATGAGTTTTAGTTAGCCTATATTGGCGATGAATCGGGCTACCATGTTACTGGAGTAGGTGACATCAAAATTAGGATGTATGACGGAGTTGAGCGAGGGCTTCGAGGTGTGATGCATGTGCCAGGGATAAGGAGGAATCTAATTCAGTTTGTACTTCAGTGATGGTATGATATCGACATAAGAAGACCATTAATATCATGGAAGATGAAGTGATGGTGATGACAGGAGAGATGATAGTTTCACATCTTTACAAGTTACTATGTTCATAACTAAGTTTATATTTATATTCTATAATTGCACTGGTTCATGAATGTGGGATTCAGAGGAAAACATATTTGCATGTGGAAAGATAAAGACCAAATAGATCCCTAGTTCAGCCCCTAGGCTAGCTCATGTATTGTTGATGATTCTGTTTTCCTAACCATGGGCATTGTTATTGTAATAAGGATTCCCACGAGAGTGAGGACAAATTGTTAGGGTAGCAATGGTGTTGGTTTAACCCAACTAATGAAATATTGTGAGACCAATGTGAGTAGTTTCGTATAATGTTTTAAATTTTCATTTACACCCTTAGACCATGAGAATATCATATACCTAGGTATTGGATGGTTGCTTTGAGGTTGCCAAAAGTCACACCATAACTGGTTGAATGTAAAGGTAGCTTTTGAGTGTACCAGAAAAGTTTGTTGTGGTATTTCATATGTCAGGATTGCATTTGCTCCTCTGGCGATGGAGAGATTGACTCTGGCTCAAATCAATATTCCCATGTTCATCATTGTCCAGCCATGCATAGTGACAAAGGTGTTAGTCACAGAACACCAAAGTACGGGAATGAGTAAAGAGTATGAATAAGTAATGAGGATAAGTAGGTATAGTGATAAGAGTGTTGATCACTACGATGCCATAAGTCCCACCTTGAATTTTGTATAGCTTCGTGAAGCAAAGTGTCGGGGGATTGATTCTGAGCCACGAGAAATCCACCAAACCCTAGTTAGAGCTCTGGGGGCCTGGCTTTGTGTCTATGAGGCTATGAGGTAGGCACATCGAGGACACTACAAGCTACCCAGGTTCGGCCCACCGTGCAGTGTAGTGCCCTACTCCTGCTTGGTTGTATTGCTTGTGGACAATGCTCTTGGAGCTACAAGCTGAGTCGAAGCTCTCTCGGTCTAGTAATGGCACTAGGGTTTGGGCAGGAGCCGATCCTTCGCTATGGTGGCCGGGCAGTAATTTGAAAGAGGACAGGCGCTAGTGCTTCTCCTGACAAAAGGTGGTCTTTGCCTGCCAAACTGCTCATCCGTGACGGGCGAGGGGCTCCACGATGACCTCCATCCTGTTTGCGCCACTGTCTTGGTCTTCTATGACCAAAGGGGAAACCTTTGGGGCTTGCTTTGGGGGAAGGTTGGCACGGCTGCTCTCTTAGCACCGAAGGGGAAACTTTCCTGGCCGCGCAGGCTGGCGCCTGCCTAGACGAAGTCACCCATGTGATGGGCCGCGCCCACACCGCGTGGCTCCTTAGGAAGCCTCGCTCGAGGGCTCCTCGCCAGGGAGGCCTCACGAGGCCGCTTACCATGATGGTAGTCTTGACGAAATCCTTCGTGGGAGAAAACGCCTCGCGGGGCAGGGCCCTCGCGAGGCTACTTGCTCGCGGCGCATGCTGGTGGGCTGCCCCCATGAGTTTGGCCAAGGGATTCTCTCTGGGCCGTAGGCAGGTGGCCCACTGGGTCGACAGTAGCCCTAGGGCCCACGACACACATGTTCCACCCATTGAGGAGCGAAATGACGCAGACCTAAAGACTGTCGGGCCCAGGCAGGGACGTGTGACAACACGACAGGATGGGGATGCCCTCACTTCCCACGACGCCTCGATAACCACCATCTTGGTTATAAAGACTACCTACGCAGGGTGCAGGCGCATCATTGCTTCCCACCTCGTTGTTTGCCTTGCTACGTACTGCTCTTCTGCTCCTTTTCCATTCTATATCCATGTTAGTTTTATTTTTGCTTTCTTCTTGTGTGTTTGAAAAACTTGGAAAATCCAAAAACATTTCTTGCTTCTTTTCGGTTTCTCTTTCTTGTTTAGTAGCTTGTAGTATCAAAAAGAAAACCCAAAAGGATTTCTCGTTCTTCTTTTACTTGTTGGCAGCTTTCCCATGTAAATAGTTTTTCTCATTTTTCGGTTTTCCCTTTGTTAAATTAGCTTTCTTCAAGAAAAGCACAAACTCCAAAAATATTTCAGTGTGTTGCTTTGAAATTCTTTTATTTTCCTTGAGTTGTAGTAGGGAGAAGACCACGATCAACACATTGAGTGGCTCACATATTCATTATTGTTGATCTAACAAGGAGCCCATATTACCTTGTCTTCCCCTTTGAGTAAAATGTTTGCAGATTCCAGCTTAGTCCACGAGATACTTGCACTATTATTATTTCCATATCATTCGGGCGTGCAAGTGGAAGGCAATAATGACGATGATTTGATGAAGTGATTGAGGTGAAGAAAAGCTGGTATGAACTCCTCTTGTTTTTATTCTTATAAATATGTTTAGCTCATTGTTGATTCAGTATTATTATGAGTAGACATGTTTCTGATGACAATTAGTGATTATTGTTGCTCACGCCATGCTTAAATAACTAGGGGTGGGTAATGATTTCTCTTGATTGTCGACATGCATTAAAATGGTGATGATGTAGTATGATAGTATGGTATCTTCCTGTCGGTGTACAAAAGTAGGGGCTCTCCTTTTGCACCCCTTTACTTGTGCACGGGCAGTCAGAGCCGCGCCCTTGGCCACACTAAGCAGGGCAGGGGAGGGGAGCTGAAACACAATACGACCACAGCAACGCTAAGACCAAAGGCACAAAGAGAGCAAGAGGGCAACGTGGACTCCACTGGCAAGGCCCTTGCCGGGGTGGCTTCCACAGCCTCGGCAGGATCCTTGTCGAGGCAACTTGCCTGACGCCAACAGAGCACGCCACCCTTGAGCCCAAGGGGTTCCAACACCATCAACCACATTGGAACCAAGGCTCGCAAGGCACCTCCATGGTGGCATGCAGATCTTTGTAAGGATCCTAAATACACAAGATCAGACGAGAACCTGAAGACGACAATCCTTGGCGAGATTCTTGCCAAGGAAATCCACAAGACCCCACGGCAAGATCCTTGCCGAGGACGACCGCAGTGTCGCGGAAAGACCCTTGCCGGGCCCCGGGCAAGGCCCTTGCCGAAGACACCTGCGGGGCCGCAGCCAGGCCCACACATGCCAAGACTCCACTGCCGCCCCCACGCAGCTGCTAGCTTGACCAGCTGAGGAGGCATCTGCGTGGCAACATGCGGCCTCTACACCAACTCAGCAAGCACCTGCGTGGTGTCATGCAGATCTTAGTGAAAGCTCCACCACCACGCCAGCCCAGCAGCCAGCCAACGTTGCGCTACAACGCCTCGTCAGGATGGACGCGCGTCGGAGCCAGGCAAGGCGACAACAACTGGGACGAGCTTCTTTGCCGTCCCCAATAAATCAAGAGGGGCACGTCGGCAGCGCATTAAATGCGTTTGTCCAATAATGCCAGGGGATAGACTCAGCCCCTGTACATACTTCCACCTCCTGTGTGCCACTGTGGCGACCCCTTTTGTTTGTAAAAGGAGGCCCGAGGCATACTGGAGGGGGATTATGATCTTTTGGACTATGGAGCCACCGCAGCTAGTTCAAGAACACGAGAACACTCAAATATACATCAAAGAAGGACTAGGGTTTTACACGCCTCCACGACCCGAACCTGGGTAAACGATTTGTGTGCTAACCGCCAGACCTGCTCTTTGCACAACCCCGCGCCCGCCAACCGTAGAAGGCATCCCAGTGACCCCATAGGTGTCGTTTCCCACCGACATCGCTGACGTGCCAGGTAGGGGTGCGCAGTTGTGAAAATCTGGTCTGGTTGAAGCAACGACTTCATCGTGATCGTCACTTCAAGGAAGAAGACGACCGAACAAATGGTGTCCTCGGTGGACGGAGTGAACTCTCATGCAGTGGCAGAAAAGCTAAGTCATGCAAAACTTTGAGTAATTCCTCTTTATATATAAGGTTATCTTCCTTGACGATCTTGCCCTGTGTATGGAAAACATGCACACAATGGGGCCCAACCACTATTGGCAACGCCGTCATTATATTTCGAGTCCGCTCAACAGTTTGAGCGGCTGCGTCAAGAATGGCAGGGTGACCTTCTGCGATTGGCAACGCTCTCATTCTGTCTCGAGTCCGCTCGACAACTCGAGCGGCCACGTCAAGAGCAGTGAGGTGGTTTGCTCGACAGCAAGCATACCCGGCAGGCCATTGGGGATGCGTCCTCAAGGCGCCATGGCCCGGGTTCCGCGCAGGCGAGCCTACCCGATTAATGTAGGGTGGACATACAAAGGGAGATCGAACGGGAAAATAACATGCATCGTTTCAAATGTACTGCAGAGTTATATTACATCATTTGTTGCTGCGGTTCTAACTAAAGATAAACATTCTCTTGGTCATGAACCAACAGCGGTGATAAGAAACGGTGTGCCTAGCCCCGACGCTGGCCTTTTACCCTCTGAACTCCGTCGATGCGGCTGATGACGGGCTCGATGCGCTCCTCGAGCGGCGCGGGGTCCACATTGTCCAACAAGCTATCCAGTGAAGCTTTGAAGTCGAGGTTAGGGTTCTAGTACACCATCTTGGTGAGGACCTTGGTCATGGCACCCCGGCAAAGCCTTCGGGCCTCTTCAGCCAGAGAGGCCGCCCTGTTGGAGCGGAGCCGCTCCAGGGCCCCCAGAACACCCTCGAAGAACAGATGCAGCCTGGCATTAGAACTCACGTTTGGCTGCAGGACGTACCTCGCATTGGACATCCCCATGGTAGCTACCTGCATGGTGATCCTGCCGGCGACATCGGTGAGGCGGTTGACCCAGAGCTTCTCGCCCGCCACAAACTCCGTGTGGCTGGCGGCGTCGTTCTTCCGCAGCTGCCTCTCCTCCTCCAGATTCTTGGCCAGGGTCTCCTCCCGGGCCTTGACCTCCGAGAGCGTCCCCTCAAGGCCCTCCAGCTTCAGCTTCAGGTCCTTGATGGACTCGTTGGCCGTGGAGAGCAAGTCGACCTTGTTGAGGACTGCGACCTGCGCGTTAGCCAAGGCGCCCTTAGCCGCGTCCCTCTCCCCCGTCAGCTCCTGGATCTGCTTCGTCAGCCCATCCTGCTCCACCTCCAGCTCGTTCACCTTGCCGACGTGGACCTGGGCTTGAGAATTGAGGGCCTCACTACAAAAAAATACACTTCTGTGTTGATACGTGTTTGTCACAGTAGGTCGCGTTTTCTGTCATGCATGTACACCCATGACGATTTTATGACAGTATCAAGATAGTCATACATGTGCTGTCGTAGAAGTGTTCCATGACATTACCAAAATTATCATCACAGAAGTGTCCACTTCCATGATGATAAATCGCGCATCACAGAAGTGCTTTCGTCAAGGGTGACCGACACGTGGCATCCACCGTAATGGAACGCCGTTAAGCTATCGAGTTGGGTTTTGGATCCGATAACTCGTTAACAGCCCCGACCAATGGGGATTTTCCATGTGTAAAATCATCATTGGCTGGAGGAGACACGTGTGAGGTTCGCGTTGGCACAGGTGTCACTCATCCAATGCGCGAGATGCGCCTATGATATGTTGACACGTGGACTAGCCCATCAAGTTTAAATGGACCGGCCCAATTGAAGGCCCACAAGATTTTGCGGACCATAATGGGCCGGCCCAGCTAAAGGCCCACGAGATTTTGCGGACCCTAATGGGCTGGCCTAACTAAAGGTCCACAAGATTTTGCAGGCCATAATGGGCCGGCCCAGGTAAAGGCCCACAAGATTTTTGTGTGCCATAATGGGCCGGCCCAGGTAAAGGCCCACAAGATTCTTGTGGATCATAATGGCCGGCCCAGCTAAAGGCCCACGAGATTTCGTCGACATTAATGGGCCGGCCCAGCTGTAGGCCCACAAGATTTTGAGGACCCTAGTAGGCCGGCCCATTAACTGGCTGCCATGTTTTGGGCCAAATGCCGGCCCATATTTGATCCGGTCCATTAATGGCCTGCCACGCTCTGGGCCTAATAGTGGCCCATCGACCCGTTAAAAGCCTACCATGTTCTGGGACAAATTACGGCCGACATCAGGTCCGGCCCTTTAAGAGGCTTTGGGCTCAATTATGGCCCATATCAGATTCGGCCCGTCAACTGGACACTATGCTTTTGGGCCCACTTGCTAAAGGCCCACTTAGTGAGTCAGCCTAATATTAGTTTTGGCCTTTTAAGGGCCCATTTAACATTTCGGCCCTATATTAATTTTGGCCTGCTAAAAGCCCGTCATATAGTTGGGCCTAACTACGGCCTGGTTTGCATCCGGCCTGCTCACAGCCGATATCTGATTGGGCCAAACAAGGACCGAGACAATTTTGGGTCGAGGTTCATTTTGGGCTGCTGCCGGCCCATGAGCTGTTCGGCATGTTTGAGGCCCAACCTACATCGTGATTGAATGACGGCCCGATTATGTACCGTAATTTTACGGTTTGGCCGGTTTACTGTGAAGACAGGATATATATACAGTAAAATAGCTGCAGCATCGTGAATAAGAAAAAACCTAGACTATACAATAAAGAAATTACGGCATATTACATCCACTGGGCATCAAAGTTCGTCACTATAATAATAAAGCACAAGCAGATAGCAGATTACATACACTGGGCATCAAAGATCGCCACCAGTGCAAATAAACACGCCGACAAAATAATATACAAAACCAACATCACTTCAATAGAGTTCAAGAAAGGTTAGCCCTGCTGGGGAGCTGCAGCGCAATCAGCTGAGCACGATGATGAGACTGCGCTTGTTCAACACTTATATCTTTGTCACTCTGAAAGATAAACAAGCAGACAGATGACAGGTTTTGCACATAAAAGTATCAGTGCTAACAATTCATCACATTTCTTACTGACGAATAAAGTGATAGTTTAAAATTGCATTAACACAATATGGTATTGTTCAGGTCAAGACATGGCAGGAAATGACATTGTGAAGGAGTTGGCAGCTTCACGACACCACTGGATTACAGATCAAGAACTCATAAGTATCAATTGTTATTGTGCTGTCAATTTATACCATTTCAAATTGGCAAATAAAGAGACGGTTTAATTAATAGTAGAATGATATGACATTGTTCATAGTTAAGACATTGCAGAATATGACATTGTGCTGTAGTGGGTACGTTCACCACACCACTGGATTACGGATGAAGAACAGAAGCATGCATGCAGTGCAAAAGAAGATCACTTGCTCTGTATAGTTTAATTTACATGGTATGAAGAAGGAACTTGGTTGTACAACTGAAAACTTAAATTGAGAAAGGACAAACTTTTGTTTATGAACTACATAATAAACTTTAAACAAGCAATTTGATGCAAACACCAAAAATAAACAACTGTTGCAGTCATGCCTAACCAAATATATACAACAAAGTTTGAAGGCTTGAGATGGACAAACTTACATTATTGGTGAAGACAGGCTCTATAAAGGCCTTGTCCATGCTGATGGGGGGGGATTCAAGAAGTTTACGACAGAATCTTCTTGAAAAGCATTGCCTTCATTCTACATTTTGTTAAGAGTAAATATTGATGAGATAATATACGAAAAAATGGAGAATATTTAAGATAAGATGAAGAGTGATGCTACATAAACAAGTAGCTATAAATGTAAGTGCAGCGATACAGGCAAAAGGTATAGCCAAGAGCAATGCACAACTAAACTTCTTCAGTACCAACCTTATGGTAAGAGTAAATATAGATCTGATATGTAGAAAATGGAGGGCAAAGGAAAATAAGCTGCAGAGTGATGGTACATGAACAACTACCTGCCATTATAAGTACACTGATAAAGGACAACATGTACTTACAAGAACAACGCAGAGCTAAAAAACATTGGCATTGGATATATTCTACACTAATGTAACCATTCATATAGATCAGATAATTTGGAGCAGACAATTGATAAGAAAGCTATCATGCATACTGCTGTCACATAATGAACCAGGTATGTATGCAAGTACAGTGATACAGGACAATAGGTACTAACAAGAGCAAAGTAGCGGGCAACATATTTGCGATATCCTGTCGTTCTTGTCAAACCGGAATTCTTCTTCGAGAAGATTTCCCGCAAAAAAGATCCGTAAGGCACATGCGGAAAAGTAGAAGTTCAAATTGTCATGTGATTTCATAGACAATACCTCATCCTGGGAACGAGACCAGTGCATAACAAGGTTTTTCCATTCAATGTCTTCTAAATTTAGCATAGGAGACTTCACCAGAAATTCGTTTATAGACTTGCCATCAAAGTGTGATTTCCTCAGGTAACACCGATACTGCTGCAATGCTTCCTTGAAAAGCACAAGCAAGCTTTGCTCGTCATGACTATCCAGATTGACCCTCGCCTAGTTACAACAATGTAATGTAAATCATTGATGTGTTCAATCAGCAGAAAACGGGAAAATAATAACCATGAATAATAGCACTTACACGTAAGTTGGACAGGAAGATGTAAAAATGGTGTTTGTCTTCACAATAATCTTCCCATGATGGGAATATATGCACATAGTCCCTAACAACATTGAAAGCATTGTCTTTTAAACTAGGAATAAATGGAATGGGGTTCCAATCTGCAGGAATTGGCCGTCTTTGCAGTTGGGATAGGTCTTCGGCCGGTGGACTTATTGTACTTTTTGCTGGAGTGGGATTTTTCTGGGGTACAGCTGGTGCTATGGCAAATGAAATTGGTATACCTTTTGCTGGAGTGCAGGTCCTGTGTGGTGGGGCTAGTGGTGTTGCCAGTGAAGTATGGGTACAGTCTGCTGGAGTCGGTCCTATGTTTTGTGTCACTGGTTGTACAACCAATATAAGTGGGGTGCTGTCTGATTTCTCTGGCACCACCACGTTTTTCAAGGACTTTGCTGGTGCTCCTTCAGGTTCGGCAATCACCCTCTTCCTTTTTGATGTCTGATGCACAAGAACAGCATTTGAGTGGAAAAACATGGTATGATGACAGATGGAATATGTATTGATAATGGATGGGCATGGCATCTCGACCTATATGATGAGTAAACTAAGCAGATGGCGGTGCAACAAATTATAAGAAATGCAAGACAACATATGCAAGATACCCGCAATCAATAAAACATTGCCAAATTAGAACATGCACCTTGATGGGTGAACAGGACAGGCCATCTGCCTTTGACTTCTCGAGGTTAGAATAGTCATTAGGATCATATTCTGAACAAGAATCAACAGGTGGGGAGCGTATGAGTTTCATTGCATCCAGAATGGCACTCAATGCCTTGGTGCCAATTTTGTAAGTCATTGCAGTGTTTAGCTTCAAGAGTGGACTGCTGCTAGTGCGATACAAAGCAGCTACACAGATCATAGTGTAGATATAATGGGAAAACCTTAAGCATCAGAGTAAAATCATCAAAGTGGAACTTGCTGGAATATATGTGCTAGTATTGCCGGTACGGCTAGAAAGGCTTCGTATACCAGCTCTCTTCAAGTGAAGGTGCGGTACTGTTAATATCAGTGTAACTCTCAAAGGCGACACAGCTCCCCGCATTTCCTTGCTATTCTTATAGGATTCAAGTGGGCAGGCCACTACAAATCCTATTCCTATGTTTACAAGATCCTACGAATCAAAGAGGCTCAAAGTGTCCATCACAACCGACCATATAGACCTCTACACTGCAAATGTCCCTGCTCATCTTTAGTACAAGGAACATACTGTACTACTATCATACTCCCTCCGTTCCAAAATATGAGTCTTGGTACAGATTTTCACTATGGATCACATACAGATGTATCCAGATACATTTTAGAGTGTAGATTCACTCATTTTGCTCCATATGTAGTCCATGGTGGAATCTATACAAAGACTTGTATTTAGGAACAGAGAGTGTACATATTAAAGAAGAATGGAAGAGGAACATGGTAAAGAAGAGCAAGAAGATTTTGGATATAAAATGTTGGTTGCGCAGTGCCCACACATGATGAACCAGAGCGCATTAAGAATGCAACTCCCAGCTGTCTCTCGACCATTTCAGGCGGTTGAATGAAGATCCTACGTCTCCTAACCCTTCTTCTTCCTCGTCTCTGATTCTTCCCATACAGAACACCGCACGGTCCGCCGGCCGGACCACCGGCCCCTACCGCCTGTGTTCCTCTAGCACCCCCACCCCCGCCCCAACCCCCACCCGCATCGAGTTTTCTTCGTTCAGCGAGGCCCCACAACCAAGGTTGTTAGAATCATGATTTTGAATCGGATCGGAGCTTTGATGGTTGGATCGCAAATCATAGGATCTTCACTATCAGGATCGTAAAGTCGTAGATTCTAAGAACTAAAATCGTAGAATCATAGGGGTTAGTTTGGATCGTGAAGTCGTAGAATCGTATAACAGAATCGCCATTCTGACAACCTTGCCCACAACCACCCGAGCCCCTTCGATCGCACCGGCGAACTCCGGCGAGCTCTGAAAAATCGACTGACCCAATTTTGAAATTTAGTCTACTGTAATTTAACTAGTGTGGAATATAAAAGGGGAAAACCATAAGCATTGGGAGTATAGTGTTGAGCGTGCCATGGCGGATCTGAAGGTGCAAACCGGACAAAGGCAACTTCGCAACCAAGACATGAAATCTGAGTAAAGCAGTGGCGATCTATTTTCTTGCTGCGATAAATAAGTTGAGCAGATACGAAAGAGTACCGCCTCTGGTGCGGCGCCGTGTACGCATCTGCGGAGAATTTGACGATGCTGCGGTAGCGATGGCTGTCGGCAGCGTGGAAGCATATCTAGGAGGGTAGACGGTGGCGGCGGGGCACGGTGGATGAGACTGTCATAGGAGCGGCGCCGACAAGGTGGACAACGACGAGGATGAAGCGAGAGGACGGGATGCAGTGATCCCAGTCCGAAGACGTGGATGAGAGAGGTCGATCTCTTGTAATGGACGGCGGCGTCGGGGTATCAGCTCCGACATGGTGGAGGAGGACGGCGCTGGATGGGGTGGCGGACGGCGGCGGACGGAGGAGGGTGGGGTGGAGAGGGTGTTTTGGCGCCCACAGAGTACAAATGGGGAAAAGGGAGGTAGAGAGGAAGGGGGGAACCATGTATTCAGGGCGCGCTTGTCTCAAATGCGAGGAAATTTACAAACTTATCCCCCATTTCAAATTTCTACTACATCACAACAACATTAGTCGGTTGGGGATAGGACGGTAATCTCGCATACACCGAATATTTGCCGACGAGAGTTTGTTTTTGGCACCCACCGTATATGAATATGAATTGGGGAGGGAGTCGATTTCGGCCGAGGACACACTGTGTTTTGGCGCCCACCGTGTATGAATCCAGGTGAGAGGCGGTTACGTCACGTATGGGTGAAATTACAAACCTACCCCTATCAAAACCTATAGAAATCCAGCAGATATGATTTGCATGGCAGGGATAGGCAGTAGTGATTTCCATCTCGCAGATTTTGGTTTCCGGCGGTTACTGTGACTTTCCCCGCTTCGTTCAAATTTTGCAGAGTGCACGTTTACCGTGCCAACTCAATTCGAATCCCGTTTGTATTCTATTTTTTTCCTGGCGGGATCCATTTTCAATTGGAATTACATTCTATATACATCATTTGTTTATATATACTTTCAAAAGCACAACAAAGATTTTTGCTCCTTTATATGTATAATATGATTTACAAATACAACAATCTCGAAATCTTAAGGTTGAATTCGAAAAAATGTAACCAAATTATGTTCTACTAAAATGTATGGATCAATAATACCTACATATTAAATAACATAGATGTTCGTGAATTCATATGAGTATGCATGTTTGATAGATCAATTTTGGTTCGAGTATGGATTACGTGTATCGTCATCTCGAATTCAAATATTTGAATCCCTTTTTTGTTCACTCTTTCACGCCCATCTCTCTAGCATGAATGCTCCTTCAGGTCGCTATCACTCTCTTTTCTCCAGCTCACCCGCACGCTGTTCTCCTATCCTCGCAAACATGGTCTCTCGACGTCTCCCTTGAGAAGTGTCACACTCTCCCTATCATTATACATTACACAGTTTTCATTATCTCTCACATCTTTACTGTTCTCTGGTATCACTCGGTACCTAAGCTTTCTTTTTCACCGCCACACACACAGTCTCCACTCGTCTTTCACTTTGTCTTTCTCTCTATGGGATTCTCTCTCACACCCTATATGTCTCTACATATGACTCATACCACTAAAATTACTCTCTCTCTCTCTCTCTCTCTCTTGTAGACACAACATTTGTTGCGGTCTCCTTTTCGTCTCCATCATAGACTGACATTATTCATTTGTTTACCGATCAGACAACCCCGACTACCGTCTCCTCTCTCTCTTTCACAAACACACACACACACAACTCCTGCTTCCACTCCCCTTCCCGACTACCGTCTCTCTCTCTCACACACAAAACTCTCGCTTTCGCACCCCGAATCGTATTTCTCTCACAAACATTTATTGACTAGCTAGCATCTAGATAGGTTTATACACCCGCACACTCGTGCATCCACCATCGCATACATGTCTCTCTCCCGCTCCTTGTATCTATGTAGATTTTTCTTCCCATCTTGAGACATGCCCTCTCGATCGTGCACAGACACACTATCGCCTCATTTTAAGCTGATACCTATCGCACACACACTCCTTGTGTCTTTCTCACACATGCACTCTGTCCTCCTCCACTCTCCCTCTCTCTCACACACACATGGGCTTTTTGCAACAACTAGCAAGATGACCATGCATTGCACGGAACATCAAGATGCATTTGTATGAGTAGTTTATCTTGTGGGGGAAAAGGATGAACGAGGGAAGGCCTTATTTGCAAATGTGGAGAGGGGTGTTGGTATCTTTTTGCAAAATTGCCATAGTTTCCTTCCTATCCGTCAGATATAGATTGGACGGCCTATATTGCAGGATGGCAGGCACACGATCATCACCGACAATGCTTTTTATAAGAGTAGGGATAAAAAATAGAGTTGGTGATGATGGTGGGCCTTCCATCCTGCAATATAGGTCGTCCGAATTATATCTGACGGATAGGAAGGAAAATATGGCAATTTACCCGCACTGTTCACCACATTTGCAGATAAGGCCTTCCCTCATTCATCCTTTTCTCCCACAAGATCTTGATGTTCCGTGCAACGCATGGGCATCTTGCTAGTAAGATTAGAAATTAGACATATACCACATCTCGAATCTTGAAACCAACAACATTCCTCCCTTATCTCATCAAAACCACCAAAGGAATATATTTTGAGTGAAACATAACATATTTTTAGTGATATACGTATTTCAAAACAAGACTTTTTTTATCAAATTGGTGAATATGTATTAATCTACTTTGATCGTGTGGCAACGCATTGGCACATTGTTAGTAGTTATTATAATTTTTTGGACACCAGAAAAACGGTGGAGTACATATACGAAGAGAAGAGGCACATGCACGCAGTCGGCCTCTCGCTGTCTCGCACACATGAGTGTTACGTAAAGGCGACGTTAACAAATAAACCCTAAAACCCTAGGTGCACGATTGCTGCATTCGCGGGTACCGGGTACGTGGTGGAGCACCTTTGTAGGAATAGTCAGCTCGCGTGATAATTTGATACGTAGGAGTTGATGGTCGGGACCACAGGTTAACGACTTGGAGCGCGGTCGCTCGCCAGTTGCCACAGATCGAGTAGCTACGTTTAAAATATCATTTTTTAGCGGGGTTAAGAGTTCCGATTTTCAATGGCGTGTTATAAGTAGTAAGTAGTATTTAGAACGATTGGTATGGAGCAAAAATGGAATTCATAGTACTACGTACCTCCTTGGCATATGGTTGTATGGTTTTTTTGCGATGGAGGTTCTATGGGTTTATGTTGCGAGATGTTGAACCTGGTAGTTCTAGGGCAAATACTATGGTTTAGATTTAGATGCGGGTTTTCAGTAATGAAAATCGGAAGGGGAAACTCTTCTTTGATTAAAAAAACTACTACCTCCATTCTGGTTTACTAGTCCCCATCGTACTTTGGGTCAAAGTTTGTCCACAAATTTTACTTGTAAAATGTGAATGGAAAACGAGATTTTGTTATACCCAAACAAAAAAGGACTAGAGGGAGTGATTGCTTTGACACGGACGTGACCACTCATAGCGCAGGCATTGAACCGGCGCGCCGGCCAAGAGGGCCGCACTCACTGCAGGCCCGGCTGAGCACGCCTCCTCGCCTCATGCAACCAGCTTAAGACTGCCCCGCCTGCCTTCATTGAATCCGCGCGTGTGCCGTCAACACGTCCTTCCGCGAGCCGGCAGGCATTTTAGAACACAAAAAATGATTAAAATATAATTAATTTACACATGGTCTTGACTTGTTGTGCTCGCACTGGTAGCAGGAACTAGTAGAGGATTTTCTTTATTTATAACTCTCCTCACATTTTTTTGGCTTTGAAGTGAATCATGGTTGTGGACATTATGTATGAATGTGCAGATATCTGTGAACATGAGTTTGATGTGGAAGTTGAACTTGGAATGTCAGGCTTGCGCGTGAACTATACCATGTCCAATGCTTCGTCTGTTATTGTTTGGAAAGTAATTGCTATTATTATATGACCCGAAAAAAACATTTTGTGCCACATCAGTAGATGCATGGACATCACAACAGGCATGCTGACTAGATAAAAATTTGAACCTAGCTATTATGAAGGAAATTTTGTATTGACAACAGTTTTAGATAGCAGGAGACGCCTAGTCTGCTCTGCCTCTGCTAGCTTATTTCTGGCTTCTTCCATCTCTTCTTTGGCTTGGGTGAAGAGAGCATCTGATTGCTCTTTTCGTTTCTTCAGGAACTCAGCTACATTCTCAAGGGCTGCTGCACGCTTTCTTTCAGCCTTTACTAATGACACGAGGACACGAACAGCTGACGACTCCACCTGGCTTGTGTGTAATCCAGCATCATCTGGGAATTTGCACCTTGTGTCTAATACATCATCATTAGGGAACTTGCACCTTGTTTGTAATCCATCCTCACTTTGGAAACATGATCTCGAGGTTGACCATACTTCCCTCCTCGCAGGAACTGCATCCTGACATGAAGTTACTTCTTTTTTAGATCAATACTCAGAGCAAGCTAGATCCATTTAGTAGAAGCTAGATAAACAGAACTCGGAGAAATGAATTCAAAAAAAAAGCAGACTACAAGGTGAGAACACCCACTTCCTACATCAAGCTAAAAACAAAAGCATTAGGACGATTAAGACTCTTCTTATTACACATCGAAGGACACCACGCTTAAGAGAAACATAAACTACAACATATACACATCGAAGAACACGAGGCTACACGAAAGTAATTGAAAGGATGTTACTTACCAAAGCTCGTTTTACAGGTTCGGTGCAGCTCCTCTTTAATTTGCCACGCTCCTTGAAGATGTCCCTAATATCCCGTGTTTGGTCTTCATTGCTCCTCTGCATGTTCGTACTCGTGATTTTAAAATCTCAACATGGCAAGAAAAATATACTACTAGTAATAATCGCGCATCTTGTGGGCAACATTAAAGCACTCGTCTGCCATGTTAGAGCATCTCCAACAGAATCGCAATGCACGACGCTTTAAAAAAGCGTTTACAGTGCTAAGATCGAGAAGTAGATACTAGAGAGTAGAGGATAGTTCTCAGCATAGATAGATAAAAAATAATAATTCAACTACTCCTCGTTGTCCGACTCCTCCTCGGTGATGTCCTCCTCCAACGTCTGACTGTAGGCGTGAAGATACCGATCGTCGTCGGATTCCCAGGGCGACGCTGCTCCTAGCCTTTGGCGACGCCACGGCATGGTGGCGCGGCGGCGGCGAGGGGAAAAAGAGCGGGGAGAGAGTGGTGGCGAGGCACAGAGTGGGGAGAGAGCAGCGGCAAGGCACAGAGCGGTGGGAGGGCGTTGGATTTTATAAAGCACGCCGGATGCCACGCGCCAAAACTAGCGCATGCTTGGCCGCTTTTTCCCCCGCGCGCGATCCTTTCCCGACGTCTCTGCTATCTCTACTCTCTTTTCTACTGTTATATTTCTTTAATATTTAATATTTAATATTTATCTCTACATCCTTTACTGTCTACTTTTTTCTCTATAGGTCGTCCTATTTATATCTGACAAATAGGAGGGAAACAAATGGGAATTTTGCAAAAAGATACCCATACCCCTCTCCAGATTTGCAAATAAGTCCTTCCCTCGTTCATCCTTTTCTCCCATAAGATAAACTACACATACAAATGCATCTTGATGCGTGCAACGCATGGGCATCTTCCTAGTTCTAAAAACCTTTCCATCATTTGCCACACTACTGGTTGCAGATGAAATACCTGTCTCTACTCCCTCAACTCCCTCCTAGTGCTTGCCAATGCCGGTGCTCGCCGCAGCGAGCACATGCACGGTCTGGCCAACCGCACAGTGCGCCACGCACTGTGTTTGTCGCCACCCCCTTGATCCTGTGCTCGTCGCTGACGACCCACAGTGCCTGCGTGAGCTGCATCGCCTTCCCCCTCGCTCACTAACACCGTTCGTCGCTGGGCGCCATGTCCAGGTGTCCTCCGGCGGAGCCCAATCCCCTCCTCTTGCTCGCCTATAAATACAGCCCTACCCAGCCCTCTCGAGCATCACCAACTCACCACACACACTCCACAAGACCGTAGGAAGCCGCAGCCGGCCGGGCAGGCCTCGGGTCGCCATCCCTGAGCTCGAGCTTGCCGACAATCCCATCGGGTCGTCCCCACGGCTCCAGCCCCTCCCAGGCATGGGCCACTCTTCTAGAGCCTCCACCGTGCTTCAGTAGTGCCGTCCGACCTGGTTGGAGCCACTGGTGCAGCCTCTGGTCACCATCATCCCCAACTCCGGTGACCTCCACTCTCTGCCTCCGCTGGAGAGGTCCTTTTAGACGCCGTCCGACCACGCCTAGCTAATCTATGGGTACGAGCAGGTGCGCCTCAGTCTTTTCCTTCGATCTATCCCTCTAGCTCGGGCCAAGATGCCCTCCTCGCCGACGTGTGCTCCGGTGGAGCCCCACCGTGCTCTGTTTCCTTCCCCTCCCTCTCACCTGACTAGCAGGGCCCACTATCAGCCACTCTGGCCGCACCAGAAGCGGTACAATTGGAGGCGCCCTGCGGGTTTACGTCTTCGACGTCACCCCCCAGATCTGTTTTTATTTAAATCAAATTTAAATTTAACCAGAGAGCTTTAAATAGCCACAACTCTCTAACCGTAAGTCCAAATGAATTGATTCCTTTTGCATTGTGTTCTTTATGAAAATATCTAGAAGCACACAAAAAATGAGATTTTTCTCTGTTGTCTAGATTTTCTGGTGAATTTCAGAGTGTTTCTTGATGTTTTCTTTTTATGTTTATAATTGTTTTTAGAAGGTGAAGCTTGTCTTGAGGATCACCAGGAGGAGTGTGAACCTCACCTGGACTAAGGCAAGCAACAACAACATTTTCATGGTGCGATTACAATGTTTGTGATTTTTGTACTTGAATGAATAATTTAGTTCATGCATTTAAATCACTAAAATAAATATACATTTATTCTGTTGATTGCTTGTTTGTGTTGATATGTTTGTTTACAGAAGATTAAGGCTAACTAATTTAGTTTACATCACTAGAAGTTATATTTGGTTATGAAGAAGTAATTTGTTTATGAATAGAATTAGTTGGCTTAATATTTTCTTGAGTGAGAAAAGAATTATGCTAAGATATTGTCAAGGTTAATTCACTGAATAATCATAACCAAAAAAGTGTTTTGAGTTTCTGATATGTATGGTTAGTGCTTGATATAGTTGACCTGTTATTGTTCAAATGATAAGTGATGCATGCTTTATCATTGCATTTGCATGGTATATCATGACATGATTACCTTTACTTTAAGTTGAACCTGATAATAACTCAACTTGAACATATCGTTGATCAGGTCATGGTGCCACTGAATCGAGTTTTTCCCAGTGCAACCACATTTGCCTTTATGGGAAGGCCTTTATTCGGTCCATTGTCATGCCTCTGGTCGGTGCCTCCAATGAGGGAAGGTTATGGGCGTACGTTACCCTGGCCCAGTAAGCAGACATAACCTTGTGTGCTAGTTGTTGTTATGGTACCTTGTCCTAGGACTTAGTCTAGTGGGGAGTTGGAGTGGCCAGGAGAGTGTCATGGCAATGGAGGGGTTCTGTCAGAATGGCGTTCGTCCACCCGAATGGGAGTGGGAGGCCATAGGTTCTGTGGTGTGGGTATAGTGTGCTACCTCTGTAGAGTGTATTTAATCTATCGATAGCCGAGTCCACGGTTACGGAAACGCTCGAAAGTAGGTCACACCATGGGTCAACGTTTAAATAATTTTGCACACTAAGATAATAAATTTGCGTTGTTGGAAAGAGGATGGTTGAAAAACCAGTTGGTTGATGGAGACCAAGTTGTTGATCCGTCTGTGAGCCGAGAAAGATCACCGTTTAGTTACAAGGTAATCCGATTACGGACCAAGTTATTGGTCAGTTTGTGATCCGAGAAAGATCGTCGTTCGGTTACGAGGTAACCGGATTAAAGTCCAAGATGTTGGTCCCCTTGTGATCCGAGAGAGATCACCGTTTGGTAAGCAAGTCCGAGGGAACTGAGTCATGAGATCATGATCACTGCATTTCTAGTATGATTTTGCAATAATGATTCACTTGGTCAATTATCATGATAGTCATTATGTTTATGCTTGTTGTGAGCTTGCAAGTACATTCAATGTACTGACCTGGCGTGTCATGCCAGCTATCAGGAAAGTCTCGTTGGAATGAAGTATTGTCTGAGTCTAGATCGTGTCCACATCGGTGTCCCTGTGCTATGGAGTCCCGCTTCGTCGTTGTTCCGTTGCCATGTAGTTGTCGTGATCGAGGCCCCTTTATGTTCACTAAATAATGTACATATTGTTCAGCCGCACTGTGTGTGCTACTTGGCCTCGCAACTTGTTGTAATATGAACCATGTTTCGCTAGCATCAATAAAGCGGTTGTATTCTGTACCAAGATGTTGTGTGTTTCTGGAAGACATGGTCTCTGGGCTGGCAATAAAGGGTAAACCAGTTGCTCTTAGCCGGGGTGCCACAATGTTCGACGAGTGCGGAAGTGTTGGTGGAGTCTGAGATCTCCCGAGGCTGGGGCACTTCCTAAGGCTGGGGGACCTCAGGAGTCCGGTCGCCTATCGGGGCTACCGCGGCCTTAGGAGCGCCATCTTGTGGTACCCAGCCATCTGCTGGCTCTATTGTGGCTTCAGGGGTGCCATGTTGGTGGTGCGCCATCCTGACCGTATGCGTAGTGTCTGGTGGCAGTCTCTTGGCCTGGCGCTCCTCCTGGACGGCCACCAGCGCTGCGCTAGCGGAATGAGTGTGGCGGCCAGGTAAAGCACAAGGTGCTTGAGAGGACGAGGCGCCACCATCATTGGTGGGCTGGTCAGGTATCTCTTGAGGTCTTGAAATGCCATGTCGGCCTCCGGAGTCCACTCGAACGGGCCCTTCTTCTTCATCAACTTGAAGAACGGGAGGGTGCGCTCCCCCCGTTTGGAGATGAAGCGCCCTAGTGAGGTTATGCAGCCCGCGAGTTTTTGCATTTCTTTCAGAGTCCGCGGCGGGCTCATGTCTTCTATTTCTTTGACCTTCTTCGGGTTCGCCTCGATGCCCTTGTGCGACACGAGGAAACCCAACAGCTTGCCAGAGGGGACGCCGAACATGGATTTCTCCGGGCTAAGCCGCATGTCTACCTTGCGTAGGCTGGTGAAAGTCTCCTCCAGATCCTGAATGAGGTCCTTGCCTCCTGAGATTTCACCACAATGTCATCGATGTAGTGCTCAGCGTTCCTCCCGAGCTGCTGGTCGAGAGCGATGCGCATCAGCCGCTAGAAGGTCGCTCCAGCGTTACGCAGCCCAAACGGCATGCAGGTGTAGTAGTACACTCCACATGGGGTTAAGAAAGCTGTCTTCTCTATGTCCTTCACCGCCATCTTGATCCGGTGGTAACCTGAGAAAGCATCTAGGAAACATAGCAAGTCGCACTCGGTGGTGGAGTCAACGATCTGATCAATGCGCGGGAGCAGGAACGGGTCTTAAGGGCAGGCCTTGTTGAGGTTGGTAAAGTCAATGCACATGCGTTCCTTCCTGCCTTTCTTGGGCATGACCACTGGGTTCGCTAGCCACTCTGGATACCGAACCTCGTGGATGACACCTGCATCTTGCAGCTTGCGGGTCTACTGGACAATAAAGGACTACTTCTCTGCGGATTGTCGCCGCGCCTTCTGCTTCATCGGGCGCACATTCGAGCAGAACCTTAGGTGATGTTCGATTATCCCCCTCGGGACCCCAACCAGCTGCTTGGGCTCCCAGGCGAATACCTCCTTATTCGCGCATAGGATGTTTACCAACGCCTCTTCTTGGTTCGGGGCGAGGTCGGCACCTATGGTGAAGGTGGCTCCTGAGGCCCCGTCCTCGTCGACTGGCACCTGCTTCGTCTTGGCCCGATCTTGGGAAAACAATTGCTTCTTCTTCGCCGGCGCAGCCCCTTGGGTCCCAGGTGCTGCTTCGCTTGCGGGGTGCGCCAGTGCCGCGGCCCTAAAGGCGAGCTTGAGGGCCATCAGGGCCTCCTTGGTGTCTCTATCCACAGTGAGGACGCCGTTGCTTCGCGGCATCTTCATGAGGTTGTATGCAGGGTGAGTTGCTGCCATGAACTGAGCCAGGGCCGGGTACCTGAGGATGGGGTTGTATGGGAGGCCGATGTGAGCGATGTCGAAGTCAATAAGATAGTTGTGGTAGTTGTCGTGAGTACCTAAGGTGACTGGGAGGCGGATCTGCACTAGGGGGCTGGTGGAACCACCGCCAACTCTAGAGAAGGGCTTGGTGTGACGGAGCTGGCCATGTGGTACGTGGAGCAAGCCGAAAGCTTCCACAGAGAGCACCTTGAGGCCAGCCCTGCCATCGATGAGGGTCTTGGTTACCGCCACGTTGCAGATGGTGGGTGTGCAAAGCATCAGGAGCGCGCCTGAGCCGGTGGTGGTCATCGGATGGTCCCATGAGTCGAAGGTGAGGTCAGCCTTGGGCGCCTCCCATCCCGGGGGAGGTCCCTGCTTGTAACACCCCGGATGTAACTTTCCCAATTTGTACTCCAACTCTTGTCGTTTCCGGCGTTAAGTTAATTTATTTTCTCGGGTTCGGGTCTTTGTCTCCGTATGTTGTTATCGTTGTCATGCATCTCATATCATGTCATCATGTGCATTGCATTTGCATACGTGTTCATCTCATGCATTCGAGC
This sequence comes from Triticum dicoccoides, assembly GCF_002162155.2. NCBI lineage: Eukaryota > Viridiplantae > Streptophyta > Magnoliopsida > Poales > Poaceae > Triticum > Triticum dicoccoides. The sequence continues at coordinate 349,890,257 of NC_041390.1, read as the reverse complement.
ATTTTCCCCGTTGTCCGTTTTGCATTCCGGCGCTTCGTTCTCCTCCGGTGGTCATTTCTAGCTTTCTTTCGTGTGTGGGGATTAAACATTTCCGGGTTGGACCGAGACTTGCCAAGCGGCCTTGGTTTACTACCGGTAGACCGCCTGTCAAGTTTCGTATCATTTGGACTTTGTTTGATACTCCAACGGTTAACCGAGGGACCGAAAAGGCCTCGTGTGTGTGCAGCCCAACACCCCTCCAGTTTGGCCCAAAACCCACCAAAAACCAGCTCCATCATCTAGAGCGTTCGATCACGATCGCGTGGCCGAAAACCGCACCTCACTTGGACTCTCCAAGCTCCCTCTACCTCTATTTTAAGACCCCTTCCCCGAAATCCGGATCTCCTTCTCCAAAACCCTAAAATTCTACCCGCCGCCGACAGACATTGTCCGCCCCACGCCGGACATCCGCCGCCGCCAACCGGGAGCCGCCACATGGCGCCCCCGGACCACATCGCCGTCGCACCCCGCGCGGGCCCGCTCGGCCCGACCCCGGCCCCCGGGCCCAGTCACCGCCTCTCCGCGCACGGCTCGCAGCGCCGCCCCGC
>NC_041390.1:349824122-349889111 GCF_002162155.2 Triticum dicoccoides | reverse complement strand
AGCCGCCGCCTCCGCCGCTGCCGCCGACGCCGCCGTCCGGCCACCGCCTCGCCTCCTCTCCGCCGCCCGGCCTCTTCCTCCCGCTCCGGCCGCCGCACCGGCCATCGACGCCGGCGAGCTTGGATCTAGCCACGGGCCGCGTGCCACCGGAACCCTAGATCTCGGGGTTGTTTTTTCCTCTAAGTCCCTAAATTTTCAGTTCAAGTGCCCCTGTTCATAGCCTCGTAACTTTGCATCCGTAGCTCCGATTCATGTATATAGCATATGAAAATGTTCATCTCAGAGAGTACATCATTTCATCCCAGTGCATCATTTTCATTTGAGTTCATCTTGATGCCCGAAATGCTGTTAGAAGAGGGCTACTTGAGATAATTGTCAGATCTGCTACTCCATTTAGCTTTTTGTCATTTTTGCCATGATTAATGTGTGCATGATATGCCCCTGAGTTCTACATATGTTTTGTTAAGGGTTTTGTCATCTTTCCAGAGGTGCAATCCATGTATTTTTGTGATATGTGTGGTGACTAGTGCAAGGTTGCAAAGTGGTGCACTTAGTAATTCTGATTTCAGGGACTTAGCAATTCCACTAAGTCCTTGAGCTGTTTATCTCATGATGACATATGTTCATGTTGTTTCCTAGTGATCTGTGGCTCTTTTGGGGATGATCAGTAAGGATGTTTTGTTAATCTTGTTGTGCTTTATCCATCCATGTCTTTGTTTGCAATTATGGAGCACCCTAGCTTGAGTCAATCGAGCTCTACTTTTGCTACTTTGTGAATCTAGGCAGATTGTCAACTTGTTTGCAATTTTGCCGGTGATGTTGTAGTTGATCCGTGCATGCTATGTTATTGTTCTTGCCATGTCTAGCTTGCATTTTATGTATTCTTGATGGGTGTATGCTTAGATTGTCATGACTTGCTCCGTAGTGAGTGCATCGAGCTCGTAAACATGCCTACTTGAGTTATATTTCAGCATGTGGCAGTTTTCACTAAGTCTGTGATCTGATTATGTTTTTGCTATGTTCACATGCTTGCAATTGTATTTTCTGATCACTTTTGGCTGAAGGTCACTAAGGGACTTTTGTTAAGCTCTTTGAGTAGCTCCATGCCATGCTTTACTTTGCCATGTTCAGGTCCTGTAGTATGTATTTTTGTTGCTCCAAAGTGTGCTACCTGATCTGAAATTCCAGACAAGTGTTAATTTCACTAAGTCTGAAATCTGTTTGCCATATGCGTTTTTTCCATGCTTGTTTGAACCTGTTAATCGATGAATTGGCCGTAGCTCAGTGCTAGACTTTTCTTAAGCATCTTGAATGCATCCCTGCCATGTATTTTGTTGTCATGTTTGGGTGCTTTAGCATGTTCATGTCGTTGCATTTACATGACTACTTGCTGTAAATCGTAGAACGTGGGCATATTTGAATTGCTTGCCATTTCCAAACCGTAACTCCGATTCCGGCATTCTTTACATCGTTTTCAAGCAATTTCATCTCATCTCTCCAGTGGCACACTTGGATTCCCAAGTTGAGGCCAGGTTCATGAATTCCCTATCACATCTTGCATATGCATCCCGCATCGCATCCCACATAGCATATCATCATTGCATCATATTGTTTGATCCTTGCACGTGGTTGATTGTGTCCTTGTTGCTTGTTTGTTTTGTTTGGGTAGAGCCGGGAGACGAGTTCGCTAACGAGGAGCCCGTTGAGTTTGCTTTCAAGGATCCAGTCAACTCTGACAACTATGCAGGCAAGATGATCATACCCTTGAAATCACTACTATCTTTGCTATGCTAGTTTGCTCGCTCTTTTGCTATGCCAATGCTATGATGCCTACCACTTGCTTTCAAGCCTCCCAAATTGCCATGTCAAACCTCTAACCCACCATGTCCTAGCAAACCGTTGATTGGCTATGTTACCGCTTTGCTCAGCCCCTCTTATAGCGTTGCTAGTTGTGGGTGAAGATTGAAGGCCGTTCCTCGTTGGAACATTTATTTACTTGTTGGGATATCATTATATTGCTATGTTATCTTAATGCATCTATATACTTGGTAAAGGGTGGAAGGCTCGGCCTCTTGCCTAGTGTTTTGTTCCACTCTTGCAGCCCTAGTTTCCGTCATATCGATGTTATGTTCCCGGATTTTGCGTTCCTTACGTGGTTGGGTTATAATGGGAACCCCTTGATAGTTCACCTTGATTAAAGCTTTTCCAGCAATGCCCAACCTTGGTTTTACCATTTTCCACCTAGCCTCTTTTTCCCTTGGGTTTCCGGAGCCCGAGGGTCATCTTATTTAAACCCCCCCGGGCCAGTGCTCCTCTGAGTGTTGGTCTGAACCAGGCAGCCTGCGGGGCCACCTCGGGGAAACTCGAGGGCTGGTTTTAGTTGTACGGATTGCTTATCTGAGTGTGCCTTGAGAAATAGATATGTGCAGCTCCTATCGGGATTTGTCGGCACATTCGGGCGGTGTTGCTGGTCTTGCTTTAACCTGTCGAAGTGTCTTGAAGAACCGAGATACCGAGTCTGATCGGAACGTCTTGGGAGGAGGTCTATTCCTTCGTTGACCGTGAGAGCTTGTCATGGGCTAAGTTGGGACTCCCCTGCAAGGATTTGAACTTTCGAAAGCCGTGCCCGCGGTTATGGGCAGATGGGAATTTGTTAATGTCCGGTTGTAGATAACTTGAACCTTAACTTAATTAAAATGAATCAACTGGGTGTGTTACCGTGATGGCCTCTTCTCGGCGGAGTCCAGGAAGTGGACACGGTGTTGGAGTAATGTTTGTGCAGGTTGTTCCCTACTTTCTCGCTCGCGCTTTGCCTCCTCTTCTCGCTCTCTTTTGCGAATAAGTTAGCCACCATATTTTTGCTAGTCGCTTGCTGCAACTCCACATATATTTACCTTGCCATACCTATAAGCTTAAATAGTCTTGATCGCGAGGGTGCGAGATTGCTGAGTCCCTATGGCTCACAGTTTACTATTACACCAGATGCGGGCCCTGATGATTCCGCTCCAGGAGACGCGTTTGAGCTCAAGTGGGAGTTCGACGAAGACTCTCAATGTTACTATGTTTCCTTTCCTGATGATCAGTAGTGGTGCCCAGTTGGGGGTGATCGGGACCGTGTCGCATGTTGGGTTCTCTTTTATTTTGGCGCCGTAGTCGGGCCATGAGTGTTTGGATGATGTAATGTTATCTATGTACTTGATTGACGTGGCGAGTGTAAGCCAACTATGTTATCTCCCCTTTATGATTTATATTACATGGGATGTTGTGAAGATTGCCTAACTTGCGACATATGCCTTCAATGCGATTATGTCTCTAAGTCATGCCTCGACACGTGGGAGCTATAGTCGCATCGAGGGTGTTACAAGTTGGTATTCAGAGCCTTCCCCGACCTTAGGAGCCCCATTGCTTGATCATTTTTAGCGGCCGAGTTGTGTCTAGAAAAATGTTTTGAGTCATTTAGGAATTATATATCGGAGAGTTTAGGAATTCTTTTTACTTCCCAGTCTCCTCATCACTCTGGTAAGGCATCCTGACGTAGAGTTTTGACTCTTCTCTTCTCAAATTTCACTAAAAAAATTTTTAGGATCACGCGGGTATCTTGGAATCGTTCCGATGGTTTTATGATGAGAACGTTGTCTTGGTGCCTCCTGTCAGGGGTTTAGTGGAAGTGTCCCGGGGAGTTGAGCTCTGAGGTGTTGTCATCATAATTTTATCATTGCAGTTCTAGAATACCTGAGTTTAGTACACCGACATCGAAAATCTCTTTTATGCAGTTCGTTGGTGAGATAACCTCGACGCCACCCAGTACTGGGGCGGGAGTTCAGGAGTATCGCCATAACTTGTATAACGGATGCTTTTCAAAGGTTCAGGTAGATGGTTTCCGAAGTTTTTCTCGGTTATGTGTTGAAGGATGGATACAGCTGGATGTAGGAATTGCTAGTTTGGGTGAGATATTATGCTTCCCATGTATCCCCAACACCTGATTGCATAACCGGAAAGGTTCGGGAGTTTCATAGGTGGGAATTCTAGTAGCTCTAGTTCTTCTTCCACGGATATTGGTTTGAGATTGGGATTTCTTACCGATTATTCGTTCTTGATCTGTACCTTGTTGATTTATTTCTCTACCTTAATTCTACATGGATTCTCAATTTATGGATAGGTGACCATTTCAAGAGGAATGCATTCGTTCATTTTGTTCGGATGTGAAGATTATATGTTGCAAATTTTCATTCCATTGGATTCAGCTTCAATATTTGTCTATCAATGTGCTAATGGGTGTCAATCTCTTCAGGATGGCTCCTCCAACACGCACGACTCCGAATCCTAATCCACCACCACCTCCACCTCCTCCGGAGGCATGGCAAGCTGTGATGGCTGCAACCAATGCAAACACACAGTTGATCATGCAAATTCTCCAAGAGCGCAATCAAGGCAACCAAGGGAACCAGGGAAACAATCAGAATCACTTTGCTACACTCAACCAGTTCCTTGCTAACGAGCCAAAGAGTTTCAGCAATTGTGTTGAAGCAACCGATGCTGACGATTGGCTTGTGGATCTGTGCAAACATTTCGAGTGCAGTAATGTCAGGCCTGAGGACTTTGTTAAGTTCGCTTCCTTCCAACTCAAAGATCAAGCTGCAGAATGGTTCCAGCAGTACAAGGACTCCAGAGGTGGACGTGTTATCATTTGGGATAATTTCCGTCGAGATTTCAGGGCTCATCATATTCCCCAGAGCGTGGTTGAAAGCAAGCGTGAGGAATTCCGCAACCTGAAGCAAGGCTCTTTGTCTGTCTATGACTACAACAAGTTGTTCCAGAAGCTCGCCCTCTTTGCCAAGAAGGACGTCCCTGATGAGAAGAGCATGATATACCAGTTCAGGGGTGGTCTCAGAGAAGAAATTCAGCTAGCTCTCGTTCTCTTTGAGCCCTTGAGGTACGACGAGTTCTACAGCATGGCACTGAAGCAAGAGGCTGCTCAATTGAGGTGTGATGCTTCCAAGAAGCGAGTCAGAGATGTTACTCCTTCTTCCTCTACTCAAGTGGCCAAGCAGCAGAAGTATTGGCTTCCTCCTCCTCCGTTCCGTCAGCCATTTCAGCAGAAGAGCAAAGGTGGTAGTGGATCTTCCCACCCACCCAACCCTGGCTTTCAGAACAAGACTTCGTCTCAAGCTCCAAGATCGAGTGCTTCGTATCACCGTCCGCTTTCAGAGGTCATGTGCAACAAGTGCCAATAGAAGGGTCACTATGCCAACAAGTGTTTCAACCAGAGGCGTCTTCCTCCTCCTCCTCCTGTCAGATCTGCAAGTACAGCTGTGGTCAAGCATAACCCCAAGTACGCCAAGGTCAATATGGTGAATGCAGCTCAGGTAGAGGATTCATCAGATGTCATCATGGGTAACCTTCCTGTTAACGATATTCCTGCAAGAGTTATTTTTGACACTGGTGCATCGCATTGTTTCATCTCGAGACCTTTTGCATCTAAGCATGATTTTGTTACTCAAGTGTTGTCGAAACTGTTGGCTATTGTCTCTCCGGCCCGTCAAATGACATCTCGAGTATGCGTTCCGGATGTTACAATCACTTTGGGTGACTATAAATTCTTGTCCTCTCCAAATGTTCTTGGTGACTCGGATATTGATCTTATTCTCAGAATGGATTGGCTTTCTAAGCACAAGGCTCAGCTTGATTGTGCAGCCAGGCAGATTCAATTGACTCATTCGTCTGAGGATGTAATTGTCTTTGCCGCTCGTGATGATACAATCCGTCTGTTTTCTCTCAATGAGAAGGGTGAATTGGATGCCATCTCGCAAATTCCAGTCGTTTGCGAATATCAATACGTCTTTCCAGAAGAGCTTCCAAGAATGCCTCCGCACCAGCCAGTTGAATTCGTTATTGATCTTGATCCTGGCACGGAACCTGTGTGCAAGTGTCCTTACAAGCTCGGACCTGAAGAGTTGAAGGAGCTGAAGAAGCAACTCGATGTTCAAGAGAAAATGGGTCTCATCCGGCCTAGTTCTTCTCCGTGGGGTTGTGGTGTTCTTTTTGTGAAGAAGAAGGATGGAACGGATCGACTTTGTGTTGATTACCATCCATCAAGAACAAATACCCACTTCCCAACATCAACGAGCTGTTCGAACAACTCAAAGGTGCCCAAGTATTCTCCAAGCTTGATCTCCGTATGGGTTATCATCAGATTCGAATCCGTGAGCAAGATATTCCCAAGATGGCTTTCAGGACAAGCTATGGTTCATATGAATACACTGGCATGTCTTTTGGTCTCGTCAACGCTCCTCCGACGTTCTCTCGCATGATGAACTTCATCTTCAACGCCTACACCAATGACTTCGTTTTGGTCTATCTCAACGACATTCTGGTTTTCTCTAAGAACAAGGAAGATCATGCCAAGCACTTGCGTTTGGTTCTTGATAAGCTCAGAGAACACCAGTTCTACGCCAAGTTCTCCAAGTGTGAATTTTGGCATGATGAGGTTATTTATCTTGGTCATATCATCTCTGCCAAGGGCATTGCCGTGAATCCTGAGAAGGTGTCTGCAACTGTGAATTGGGAACCTCCTCAGAACGTGAAGCAACTCCGTAGCTTCCTCGGTCTCGCAAGCTATTATCGAAGATTCGTTGAAAACTTTTCTAAGATCGCAAAGCCTCTCTCTAATCTTCTCCAGAAGCACGTCAAGTACGTTTGGTCTCCGGAGTGTGACATTGCTTTCAACACTTTGAAAGAGAAATTGATCACTGCTCCAGTTCTGACTCCGCCTGATGAATCCAAACCATACGAGGTCTTTTGTGATGCCTCTCTCCAAGGTCTTGGCGCAGTATTGATGCAAGAGAAGAAAGTTGTTGCTTATACCTCTCGCCAGTTGAAGCCTAATGAGAAAAACTACCCCACTCATGATCTCGAGTTGGCGGCAGTTGTGCATGCCCTTTTGACTTGGAGACATCTTCTATTGGGAAGAAAAGCGGACATTTTCACTGATCACAAGAGTCTCAAGTACATTTTCACTCAGCCTAATCTCAACCTCAGGCAAACTCAATGGGTCGAAATGATTCAAGAGTATAATCCGAGTATCGAGTATACTCCAGGAAAGGCCAATGTGATTGCTGACGCATTGAGCAGGAAAGCTTACTGCAACAGTCTAATTCTCAAGCCTTATCAACCCGAGCTTTGTGAAGCTTTCCGCAAACTTAACCTGCAAGTTGTTCCTCAAGGTTTCCTCGCCAACCTTCAAGTCTCTCCTACCTTGGAAGACCAGATTCGCCAAGCCCAGCTTCTTGATGCTATGGTGAAAAAGGTGAAGATTGGGATTGCCAAGAGTCAACCCAAGTACAAGTGCTACCGCCTTGATGACAAGGACGCTCTCTTCTTCGAGGATCGTATTGTTGTACCCAAAGGTGACCTTCGTAAACTGATCATGAACGAGGCTCACAATTCTCTCCTCTCCATCCACCCTGGGAGCACAAAGATGTATCAGGACCTTAAGCAAGCTTATTGGTGGACTCGAATGAAGCGCAAGATTGCTCAATTCGTGAATGAATGTGATGTCTGCAGAAGAGTGAAAGCAGAACACCAAAGGCCAGCTGGTCTCCTCCAACCTCTTGCCATTCCAGAATGGAAGTTTGACCACATTGAAATGGACTTCGTGACTGGGTTTCCAAAGTCCAAGCGTGGCAATGATGCTATATTCGTTGTCATCGACAAACTCACTAAAGTGGCTCACTTTCTGCCTATCAAAGAGTCGATCACTGCAGCTCAATTGGCGGAACTCTATACCTCTCGTATTGTCTCTCTGCATGGTATTCCACAAGTGATCTCTTCAGACCGTGGCAGCATCTTTACCTCAAAGTTTTGTGATTCTTTTCAGAAGGCCATGGGCACTAACATCCGCTTCAGCACAGCTTTCCATCCTCAAACGAGCGGGCAAGTCGAGCGTGTCAACCAGATTCTTGAAGATATGCTCAGGGCTTGTGTGATCTCCTTCAGCATGAAATGGGAGGATTGTCTTCCTTATGCTGAATTCTCCTACAACAACAGTTTTCAAGCAAGTTCGGGCAAGGCCCCATTTGAAATTCTATATGGCAGGAAGTGCCGTACCCCTCTCAACTGGTATGAAACCGGTGAACGTCAGCTTTTGGGTAATGACTTAATCACAGAGGCAGAGGAAATGTGCAAGTTCATTTGTGATAACCTCAAAGCAGCCCAATCCCGTCAGAAGACCTACTATGATAGTAAACACCGTGATTTGGCTTTCGAGATCGGAGATCATGTTTACCTCCGCGTCTCTCCTATGAAAGGTACTCGTCGCTTCGGTATCAAAGGGAAGCTTGCCCCCAGATACGTGGGACCTTTCAAGATTGTCAGCAAGAGAGGCGACCTCGCCTATCAACTCGAGCTTCCTTCAAACTTTGCAAATGTTCCTGACGTGTTCCATGTCTCTCAGCTTCGAAAGTGCTTCAAGACTCCTGACCGCACCATCAACTTCGAGGACATTGAGCTCCAAGAAGATCTCTCTTATCCTGAGCACCCAGTTGCTATTCTTGAAGAGACTGAACGCAAGACTCGCAACAAGTCAATCAAATTTCTCAAAGTCAAGTGGTCACAACATTCCAACCGTGAAGCTACCTGGGAACGCGAGGACCACCTCCGTTCTGAGTACCCGGCGTTCTTTCAGTCCTAGATCTCGGGACGAGATCCTTTCGTAGTGGTGGAGTGTTGTAACACCCCGGATGTAACTTTCCCAATTTGTACTCCAACTCTTGTCGTTTCCGGTGTTAAGTTAATTTATTTTCTCGGGTTCGGGTCTTTGTCTCCGTGTGTTGTTATCGTTGTCATGCATCTCATATCATGTCATCATGTGCATTGCATTTGCATACGTGTTCATCTCATGCATTCGAGCATTTTCCCCGTCGTCCGTTTTGCATTCCGGTGCTTCGTTGTCTTCCGGTGGTCATTTCTAGCTTTCTTTCGTGTGTGAGGATTAAACATTTCCGGATTGGACCGAGACTTGCCAAGCGGCCTAGGTTTACTACCGGTAGACCGCCTGTCAAGTTTCATATTATTTGGACTTCGTTTGATACTCCAACGGTTAACCGAGGGACCGAAAAGGCCTCATGTGTGTGCAGCCCAACACCCCTCCAGTTTGCCCCAAAACCCACCAAAACCTGCTCCATCATCTAGAGCGTTCGATCACGATCGCGTGGCCAAACCGCACCTCATTTGGACTCTCCTAGCTCCCTCTACCTCTATTTTAAGACCCGTTCCCCGAAATCCGGATCTCCCTCTCCGAAACCCTAAAATTCTACCCGCCGCCGACGGACATTGTCCGCCCCGCGCCGAACATCCGCCGCCGCCAACCGGGAGCCGCCACGTGGCGCCCCGGGACCACATCACCGCCGCACCCCGCGCGGGCCCGCTCGGCCCGACCTCGGCCCCCGGGCCCAGTCGCCGCCTCTCCGCGCCCGGCTCGCAGCGCCGCCCCGCTCTCCTTCGCCCGCGCCGGCGCCTCCTCGCCTTGCCCGCCGCTGCCGCCCGGTTGTCTCTCCTCCCCGCCTCGCGCCGCGCCGCCGCTCAAGCCGCCGCCTCCGCCGCCGCCGCCGACGCCGCCGTCCGGCCACCGCCTCGCCTCCTCTCCGCCGCCCGGCCTCTTCCTCCCGCTCCGGCCACCGCACCGGCCATCGACGCCGGCGAGCTCGGATCCAGCCTCGGGCCGCGTGCCACCGGAACCCTAGATCTCGGGGTTGTTTTTCCCTCTAAGTCCCTAAATTTTCAGTTCAAGTGCCCCTGTTCATAGCCTCGTAACTTTGCATCCGTAGCTCCGATTCATGCATATAGCATATCAAAATGTTCATCTCAGAGAGTACATCATTTCATCCTATTGCATCATTTTCATTTGAGTTCATCTTGATGCCCGAAATGCTGTTAGAAGAGGGCTACTTGAGATAATTGTCAGATCTGCTACTCCATTTAGCTTTTTGTCATTTTTGCCATGATTAATGTGTGCATGATATGCCCCTGAGTTCTACATATCTTTTGTTAAGGGTTTTGTCATCTTTCCAGAGGTGCAAGCCATGTATTTTTGTGATGTGTGTGGTGACTAGTGCAAGCTTGCAAAGTGGTGCACTTAGTAATTCTGATTTCAGGGACTTAGCAATTCCACTAAGTCCTTGAGCTGTTTATCTCATGATGCCATATGTTCATGTTGTTTCCTAGTGATCCGTGCCTCTTTTGGGGATGATCAGTAAGGATGTTTTGTTAATCTTGTTGTGCTCTATCCATCCATGTCTTTGTTCGCAATTATAGAGCACCCTAGCTTGAGTCAGTCGAGCTCTACTTTTGCTACTTTGTGAATCTGGGCAGATTGTCAACTTGTTTGCAATTTTGCCGGTGATGTTGTAGTTGATCCGTGCATGCTATGTTATTGTTCTTGCCATGTTTAGCTTGAATTTTGTGTATTCTTGATGGGTGTATGCTTAGATTGTCATTACTTGCTCCGTAGTGAGTGCATCGAGCTCGTAAACATGCCTACTTGAGTTATATTTCAGCATGTGCCAGTTTTCACTAAGTCTGTGATCTGATTATGTTTTTGCTATGTTCACATGCTTGCAATTGTATTTTCTGATCACTTTTGGCTGAAGGTCACTAAGGGACTTTTGTTAAGCTCTTTGAGTAGCTCCATTCCATGCTTTACTTTGCCATGTTCAGGTCCTGTAGTATGTAGTTTTGTTGCTCTGAAGTGTGCTACCTGATCTGAAATTCCAGACAAGTGTTAATTTCACTAAGTCTGAAATCTGTTTGCCATATGCATTTTTTGCCATGCTTGTTTGAACCTGTTAATGGATGAATTGGCCGTAGCTCAGTGCTAGACTTTTGTTAAGCATCTTGAATGCATCCCTGCCATGTATTTTGTTGTCATGTTTGGGTGCTTTAGCATGTTCATGTCGTTCCATTTAGATGGCTACTTGCTGTAAATCGCAGAACGTGGGCATATTTGAATCGCTTGCCATTTCCAAACCGTAACTCCGATTCCGGCGTTCTTTATATCGTTTTCAAGCTATTTCATCTCATCTTTCCAGTGGCACACTTGGATTCCCAAGTTGAGGCCAGGTTCATGCATTCCCTGTCACATCTTGCATATGCATCCCGCATCGCATCCCGCATAGCATATCATCATTGCATCATATTGTTAGATCCTTGCACGTGGTTGATTGTGTCCTTGTTGCTTGTTTGTTTTGTTTGGTTAGAGCCGGGAGACAAGTTCGCTAACGAGGATCCCGTTGAGTTTGCTATCGAGGATCTAGTCAACTCTGACAACTGTGCAGGCAAGATGATCATACCCTCGAAATCACTACTATCTTTGCTATGCTAGTTTGCTCGCTCTTTTGCTATGGCAATGCTACAATGCCTACCACTTGCTTTCAAACCTACAAAATTGCCATGTCAAACCTCTAACCCACCATGTTCTAGCAAACCGTTGATTGGCTATGTTACCGCTTTGCTCAGCCCCTCTTATAGCGTTGCTAGTTGCAAGTGAAGATTGAAGGCCGTTCCTCGTTGGAACATTTATTTACTTGTTGGGATATCATTATATTGCTATGTTATCTTAATGCATCTATATACTTGGTAAAGGGTGGAAGGCTCGGCCTCTCGCCTAGTGTTTTGTTCCACTCTTGCCGCCCTAGTTTCCGTCATATCGGTGTTATGTTCCCGGATTTTGCGTTCCTTACGCGGTTGGGTTATAATGGGAACCCCTTGATAGTTCGCCTTGATTAAAGCTTTTCCAGCAATGCCCAACCTTGGTTTTACCATTTGCCACCTAGCCACTTTTTCCCTTGGGTTTCCGGAGCCCGAGGGTCATCTTATTTAAACCCCCCCGGGCTAGTGCTCCTCTGAGTGTTGGTCCAACCTAGAGCCCCTTGCAGCGCCACCTCGGGGAAACTCGAGGGCTGGTTTTAGTTGTACGGATTGCTTATTTGAGTGTGCCTTGAGAAATAGATATGTGCAGCTCCTATCGGGATTTGTCGGCACATTCGGGCGGTGTTGCTGGTCTTGTTTTAACCTGTCGAAGTGTCTTGAAGAACCGAGATACCGAGTCTGATCGGAACGTCTTGGGAGGAGGTCTATTCCTTCGTTGACCGTGAGAGCTTGTCATGGGCTAAGTTGGGACTCCCCTGCAAGGATTTGAACTTTCGAAAGCCGTGCCCGCGGTTATGGGCAGATGGGAATTTGTTAATGTCCGGTTGTATATAACTTGAACCTTAACTTAATTAAAATAAATCATCTGGGTGTGTTACCGTGATGGCCTCTTCTCGGCGGAGTCCGGGAAGTGGACACGGTGTTGGAGTAATGTTTGCGCAGGTTGTTCCCTAGTTTCTCGCGCTTTGCCTCCTCTTCTCGCTCTCTTTTGCGAATAAGTTAGCCACCATATTTTTGCTAGTCGCTTGCTGCAACTCCACATATATTTACCTTGCCATACCTATAAGCTTAAATAGTCTTGATCGCGAGGGTGAGAGATTGCTGAGTCCCTGTGGCTCACAGTTTACTATTACACCAGATGCAGGCCCTGATGATTCCGCTCCAGGAGACGCGTTTGAGCTCAGGTGGGAGTTCGACGAAGACTCTCAATGTTACTATGTTTCCTTTCTTGATGATCAGTAGTGGTGCCCAGTTGGGGGTGATCGGGACCGTGTCGCATGTTGGGTTCTCTTTTATTTTGGCACCGTAGTCGGGCCATGAGTCTTTGGATGATGTAATGTTATCTATGTACTTGATTGACGTGGCATGTGTAAGCCAACTATGTTATCTCCCCTTTATGATTTATATTACATGGGATGTTGTGTAGATTGCCTAACTTGCGACATATGCCTTCAATGCGATTATGTCTCTAAGTCATGCCTCGACACGTGGGAGCTATAGTCGCATCGACGGTGTGACACTGCTACACAGAGGCAGTGCCCACTTGGCGGAACAACTGCTTCACGTGGAAATCTGAGGGCGGTGCCTGCGAGCCACCGAGGATGGCTCGAACGGCAAGGGGCACTGGTGCTGCGAAGTGCACAACGAAGAGACCGCGCAGCTCTACCCAGGAGGCCACCGATGATCCTGACAGGCTGAGCAGCCAGGCGCACGGCACGCCGACTATGGCCATGGGAAACCAGTTGGCCATGACCCTATCATCTCCTCCGGCTTCCCAAACGGCCTACTCATACACCAGCATGAAGGCGACTAGAGCCCTCGCGCCATTGTAGCGAGGCGGCATATTCGGCTTGAACTTGTGCGGCCACTGCACCTGTCGTAAGGCGGGGGTGAAGGCTCGGAGGCCCATGGCGCCTCCGTGCGCGCCCGTCGATCCAGCCGGTGGGGTGGCGCCGGCCATGAGGGCCAAACAGAGAGACGAAGCGGGCGGAGGGGCGGAACGAGCGGAGAGGGGGAGCTCCGGCGCACCCCTACCTAGCGCGCCAAATGTAGGACTAAGGGTTCCGGCAAACCCATGTGAGGTTCAAACTCTGGGGTGCGCATGAAGAACACTCTCTTCCTAGCTCACTCACTCTACAACCCCACGGCGTAGTTCGACGGACCCAAAGAACAAGAGACACGAGGGTTTATATTGGTTCGGGCCACCTTGCGGTGTAATACCCTACTCCAGTTTGTGGGTGGATTGCCTCGATGGGCTGAGGGTGAAATAGTACAATGGATGAACAGCCTCAGGAATTGAGGTGTTCTTGAGCTAGATGAGCTGGTGAGCTCGTCAGGGTGGCCAGCTCATCAGGGTGGAATGAATCTGATCCCCCTCTATTGTGGTGGCTAAGTCCTATTTATAGTGGCCTTGGTCCTCTTCCCAAATGTTTAGGCAGGAAGGGATCCCACAACGGCCAAGTTTGAAGTGGGACAACTAGTACAAGTTATCCTGACAAAGGTAGTCTTCGCCTTCCAAAGGCTCTGGTGGTGACGCTGCTGTGGGCTCCGCGATGACCTCTGTCCTGCCGCCCTGCTGTTCTTGGTCTTGTTGAACCGATATGGAAACCTTTGTCTGATGCCTCGGGACCATGCGCCTGCGCCTGCCTCCTTAGCACCAAAGAGGAAACTGGCACACTACACCTGCTGGCGCCTGCCTTGCCTTGGTTGTCGTGGCTCACGTCACGTGAACCTCGAGAGATGCCCCTTGCATAGATATCTCCACTTCTCGGGAGCCGGCCTAGTGAGGCCACCCTCAAGGAGGTCTTGGTGTCGTTCGCCTCGCGAGGCATGCCCCCTCGCGAGCGTCTTGGGTCGTTGCTGCTCAAGCTGGGCCATACCGGGTCATTGGTGGAGCCACGCTCGCGGGCCGCATGCAGGCAAGTCTGAGTACCCCCGGTCCCAGCACATCGACAAAATGGAAGAAACTCAAAATCTCGTTCCAAAAAATTGCAAGTTGGGTTACAGAAAGAAGGGCGAAGTCAAACGAATGTGTCCAACACCTAGCTAGTCTTCTCATCTTCTCACCAGCATGGAGCTAAGTGCTTCCACTGGGTGTGGGCATAGTCATTGGGAGATAGTGTCGACGACCAGCGCGGAGCATGGTGCTTCCACTTGGACATGAGTGGGAGCTCCCGTGAGGTCCGAGGGCGGCACTCAGGAGACTCCGGGGCGTGTACAGCCCCAACTCATTATTATGTGCGAGTGTCACGAGCGTAGACCTTCGCGTATTTCCATGGTGCCTCTCGAGGGCCCCGCCCCGCGCCTCCCCCGACCACCGTTGGGACGTCCGGAAACCAGGACAATACCAAGGGGCAAGGGGGACGCTGGCGGTGCCCCTAGCGACCACAGGCCCTCTACCATGTGAAGGGCTCGCCGGTGCCTTCCCCGATAGGGGTCCTACCTTCATGTGGTGCCTTGCTCCACGCGACGCGAAGGAGGCCCTGGCATTGGGCTCCCCCCGTGCAGCCCCCAATGCGTTCCATCCACCTGCAGTGGGGCCATCATCCTGGGGCCCCTAGCTGCTGTTGTGACTTGGTTCACCTGTGGTCCATGGTTAGCGTAATCGTGCTCCTGAGATATCGGCTGTACCAAGTGGCTATTCCCATCGAAGGTCTCAGTGAAGCTCCCGGGCGGCTCGCGGAGAGCCTCGGCCTCACATGCCCCCGACACCTAGCCTGGTGAGGGGAACAAGTAGGGGCATTCTCTTGGCTAGTGCAGCAGGTCCATCATGGGAGGTCGTAGGCATCCGAGGCTGCCGCGCCAGCGTCGCCGCCTGGCCGTCCTGTGTCGTTGGCCACTAGGCTCGGCGCCAGGTTCCGGTGGCCGTAGGGTGGAATCTTGGCATGGCCCCAGGGGGACCTACCGAGCTTGCCTTGCCCGGAGGTAGCATACCTTGGGTAGGATGAGCGGCGCTTTGGGCCGGGTTGGCGTTGTTGTGTCCCCCAGGCTCTCCAAGGGAGGGCGCGCTGGCGTGGTGGCGGTGGGCGCTTGCCCTCGGCGTCGCTTGCGACGTAGGCAGGGTGCAGAAGGGTGTCGCGCCCCGGCAAGCGGCATCAAGCAGCTCGGTGACCCGCTCCAGCAGGGCATCACGGCC
Organism: Triticum dicoccoides; assembly: GCF_002162155.2. Lineage (NCBI taxonomy): Eukaryota > Viridiplantae > Streptophyta > Magnoliopsida > Poales > Poaceae > Triticum > Triticum dicoccoides. The sequence continues at coordinate 349,873,552 of NC_041390.1, read as the reverse complement.
GCCTTCTGCCAGCTGCATCGCAACATCTATCACGCCATGATGAGCGCGACTTGTATGTTCGACAGCTCTTGGCGAGTGTGTGGCGCCGTCGCCGCGGCATAGCTGGAGGATCATGTGGTGGCATGAGTTCGACCTGGAGTGAGGGCGAGCGGCGGCGGCCCACTCCACCCGCGACCGATGACATTGGGCGGCTTGCGGGCCGCCAGGAGCGTTGAGTGGAGATCCTCTTGGGTGGACGGCAATGCTCTGGCAGGTCGAGCAGCCCAGTTCTCAACATGAGCCCTCAGAGCGGCAGCCATGAGAATGGCGGGGCGGTGGCAGATCGACTGGAAGAAGAGGGGCTCCAGTGCACCCCTACCTAGCGCACCAAATGTCGGATTTCAGGCTCCGCAGAATCTTGATAGTTTCGAACTCTGGGGTGCGTGCGTAGAACTGAATCTCCCTTGTCTGCCTACTCGCCAGTCTCACGGCCTAGATCAATGAACAAGAAGGTAATGGGACACATCAGTTTACCCAGGTTCGGGCCACCTTGTGGTGTGAACCCCTACTCCTACTTTGTGGTGGATTGGCCCCGAGATGGGATGAGGATGAACTAGTATAGTGGAAGAACAACCTCAGTAGGTGTGCTCTTGAGCTGGTGAGCTGGTGGGGATGGAATGGATCTGGAACCCCTCCACGGTGGTGGCTAGGTCCTATTTATAGTGTCCTAGGTCCTCTTCCCAAATGAAGGCGGGAAGGGATCCCACAACGGCCAAATTCGAAGGGAGACAGCTAGTACATCTTATCCTGACAAAAGAAGTTTTCGCCTACAAAGCTTCTGGTCGTGACACTGTGGTGGGCTCGGTGACAACCTCCGTCCCGCCGTTCTGGTGGTCTTGGTCTTGTTGCATGGGAATAGAAACCTTTGGCTGATTCCTCGGGACTCCGTGCCTGCACTTTCCTCCTTAGCACAAAAGAGGAAATTGCTATCCTACGCTTGCTGGCACCTGCCTGGCCTTGGTCGTCATGGCTCACGTCATCCGAACCTCGTGAGGTGAGGCTTGCATAGAAATCTCCGCTCCTTAGGAGCCAGCCTGGGGAGGCCGCTCCTTCTAGAGGTCTTGGTGTCGCTCGCCTCACGAGGCTTGGCCCCACGCGAGGGTCTTGAGTTGTTGATCCTGATGATGGGTTGTACCAGGCCTTTTGTAACACCCCCAGTGTCATGCTACAGTAACCCACTGTGATTAAGCTAATCATTTTTCCAAACAGTGCTTAATCACCTTTGATTCAAATCTCGTTTGAAATTCCACTTTGGAATCAAATTCAATTTGCAAATGATTTTTGAAATTGCACAAAAGTTGCTGCAAAATAGTCCATCATTTAGTAAAAATTCCATAACAAATGATTGTTAAGGAAAACAACATCACCTCCAAGCTAAGATGGACTATAGCAAATTAAAACAGTGCCACTCAGCAAATTAATTGCTTTTCCATCTTTTTGCAAATTCCAACTATTTCAAACTTCTTCCAAACTTTTTGTGGCTGTGCACAATATTTCTTTGAATTTGTTTGGCCAGTGGCATATTTTTGCAAAGTCATTCGTGGCTGAAAGTAAATGCAAAAAAACTACTGGAAAAAGAAAAACAAAAAAAAGAAAAGACAAAAGGCCAGAAGCTACTGTGCACTTTAGCCCAGCTAGCTACAGGAGCCGACCCAACCCATCTAGGCCCCCTTTCGCCTTCTTCCTGTTCACCGAGGGTCGTGGCAGAGATCCCCCGGCCATGGCCGCACCATGCCGCCGTGGCGGCCATCCGTCGCCTCCCCGCGCGTATAAGGTTCCCCTCTCGTCCCCTAGCAAACCCTAGTACACTCCCCATCTCTCCCTTCATCCCTCGCTCGCCTCTCTCTCGATCTGGATCGGAGCCGAGCGCCGCGGTCGCCGTGGCTCCGAAATCGTCGCGGCCACCCTCCTCCCCGAGCGGCGCCAAGGCATCTAGGAGGACCGGCGCCCCTGTCCTCGTCCATCTCGAGCACCAGGACGAGCCGGACCGCCCTGCAGCTCGCCGTCGTCGTCGTCCTTCCCCGCGCACGCTCCTCTGCTTCGTCATCTCCCTCGAAGCTCCCGACGCCCCCGGGCCACCCCGCGTCCTCCCTTCTCGCCAGCAACCACCGCTGTGAGCTCTCCTCGATCTCCCCTCTGTTTTCCCCTTCGATTTTGTGTGGTATCTCCTTGTCACTCACGCTCGTCATGGCCACCGACGCTCGCCGTTGCTGCCGCTAGTCCCGGGCACACCCGCGTTCCTTACTGCACCTCGGGGTCTCCGGGCCACGCCCTGCGTCACAGCGCGCGTGCCCGCTGTTGCCGCCCTCTGTCCGCGCCGCGAACCCCCGGCCATGCCTGCCTGCTGTTGCATAGGCGCCGCCGCGGCTGTTAGTTGCTTCTTTCACCGTCGCTGCTGGTTGCTGTTGCCGCTGCTATCGCTCACCTCGCCGCGACGCTACTGCTGCTCATCATCGCGCCCGCGTCCCGCGCGTCCTGGCCTGGCGCCACGCTAGCGCCCTCCTCTGCGAGCCGGCGCACCATCCTCCCCTGCTGCCCCATCGCCTACAGCCTCCCCGTGTGTGCGCTACGTGCTGCTGCTACTGGTCATGGCCACGGCCATGGCCAAGTTTGGCGTGTGCTTTGTGTGTGTGCGTGCGTACAGTGTGTGTGTGCGTTTGAGTGGGTGGTTGAGCCCGCCTCTACCCGGCCACGCCCACCTCCAGCCTCGCCGCGCCGCTGTGCTGCTGCTCCTCCTCTGCCTCGCTGCTGCTCTGCTGCTGATTTCTACTGCTGCTCTCCGCTGAAGCTGCTACCGCCGCTGTTCCTCTGTCTGCCGCTACAGTAACATTCAGTTACTGTAGCAGTGGCTAGCTTTTCTGTTTTTACACTGACTAGGCCTCTAGAAAGCACTTCAACAGTAGCAAAACAAGCTCGAGCATAGATAAAAATTATATAGGCGTGTAGTACGCTTGGCAAGGTTCAAAACATCCCATTGGACCAAATTCAAAAGATGTAAGGATTAAATCCTACAAAAATCACAAAATGACATCTTATGTTAATAACTCCTAGCCTACTAACTTGTGTGTGCTGTGTGTGTGCGTCGTGCACGTGGCCGGAGTAGTGGCCGGCCTGGCTTAGATTAGTACCGTGTTAATGAATGGCTAGAATAGTCTATGTACAGATGACATGTGGCCCTTTTTACTTTTATTTAAGAGCCCAATTAATAGTTTGTGCCAATGACAAGTAGGGCCCAATGCACTGTTCATTGATTGACTATAAAGGTGTTGACTGAGTCAACCCAGCTTCTTGACCCCACATGTCTTTGAGTGTGACTAGCCCCCCGCTGAGTTTAAAAAGACATTTCACTGTTTATAATTGGAATTAAATAAATTAAAAAAATCCTTTAAACTTTAGAATTTCATAAAAAAAACTGTAGCTCGGACGGAAAAACTTTATACATGAAAGTTACTCAGAACAACGAGACGAACCCGAATACGCTAACCACATACCTGTCAGATGCCTCTAACTATCTGAACATGGAACATTCCCCTCCAGTCATCTGTGTGACACGGGTCCGGAACCGGAAATACATTCCCGGTTGAATTCCCCCTTCACCTATGCCGTGTAGCCATGCGTTAGGTCACACCCAGCACAACATATTGCCATGTTACGCTTTGTGATGCTATGTCTGCTTTATATTTACTGTTTCTTCCCCCTCTTCTCTTCGGTAGACCCCGAGATCGATGCTGCCCCTGTGATCGACTACGTTGACGACGACTCCTCCTTGCCAGAGCAACCAGGCAAGCCCCCCCCTTTGATCATCCCGATATCACCCATTCCATTCTCTCATGCTTGCATTAGATTTTGCTATTGTTATTGTTTGCTCCTATTCTGATGCATAGCCTCCTTTTGTAACCTGCTTATTGTTACCTTACCGGCTTATCCTAAACTGCTTAGTATAGGTTGGTTAGTGATCCATCAGTGACCCCCACCTTGTCCTTGTTGCCCCTGCTTCATCATTGAAGACCCGATCAACGGGATCGAAGACCAGGCCCCTGCACCGCACATCACTTTCCCCTTAGTTGCTCGACACTACTGGGATACTATCGAGTGCCGAGGGTGAGACCTCTACAACACTTCTGATGTTAACCCTGTAGTGTAGCTATTCGGTCGTGGTCATCGAGGGTGATTTCCTCTTTAACCACTTCCGATACGACTCTGTCGTGCAACCCCTCAAGTGTGAACCTCGAGGGTGATTCCTCTACGTTCACCTTGATGATTACATTGAGTGGAACCCACCGAGGGTGATTCCTTGGGTTTTTCTCTTGATGTTTGGACACACGGATACTTGGACTTTACAACTGTTACTTGGAAAGTGATGTGGAGACGGGTTGACCTGGAAGGTGCCCGTGAGATAATTACGAGGCGTGGCCGGGCATTCTTAGCCCTTGCCGCAAGTCCTCGAGACGGGGCAACGGGGTCACCTCTTTCGTGAGTCTCTGCTTGTTACTGCGCGTTCCTAATCCACTACGATTTGGATATTTGATCCGAGGGGCCTCTGGCCTGATAGCACTAACCATCACGTGGGCATAGTATGGGCGTTCTGCGTCGTATGCATCAGCCGAAGCTTAATAGACGTCAGCGACGGAGCGGCGCGCGCCGGGTTGGACTGGTAAGCTCCTGCCTTTTTAGGGAGGTAGCTAGGTCTGCTCACCGGCCGCGTTCGCAACGTGCAGGAGTTTCCGGGGAGATGGCCCATGACCCCTGGGGGCATAGGTTTAGTCCGGCGTGCTGACCTCTCTGTTAAGTCTAGGTCGGGTTGCGGCGTATTGTTTGGCCGAGGCCGGGCATGACCCTGGAAAGTGTGTCCGGCCGGAGTCAATCGAGCGTGGTGGGTAAGTTGGTGCACCCCTGCAGGGAAGAACTAATCTATGCATAGCCTGTCCTACGGTAACGGACACTTGGAGTTGTATCCCGATCGATACAACTAGAACTGGATACTTGTGATGAGAACTGGATGGTGATGAGGATTTGATTGTGATGATAACTGGACAGTATGGCTCTGGGATTGCTTTCTCGCAGGGAGTCGAGAAAGGATCTCTGGCCGAGGTTGATAACACTACTACCGCTTTACTTTATGCTACTCTACTCCCTCTTGTTTGCTGCAAGATGGTGGTTTTCAGAAGATGCTAGTCTTCGATAGGACTAGACCTTCTCTCTATTCTGGCATTTCTGCAGCCCAGTCCACATATACAGCCTTTCTTTGATAATGTTGCATATGTAGTGTAGATCCTTGCTTGCGAGTACTTTGGATGAGTACTCACGGTTGCTTTGCTCCCCCTTTTTCCCCTTCTTTCTTCTTTCTGGTTGTTGCAACCAGATGGTGGAGTCCAGGAGCCAGATGCCACCTTTGACGACGGCTGCTACCCCGAGGGTGCCTACTACCACGTGACGGACGCCGACGACCAAGAGTAGTTAGGAGGCTCCCAGGCAGGAGGCCTTGCCTTTTCGATCGTAGATGCTTTTGTGCTAGCCTTCTTAAGGCAAACTTGTTTAACTCATGTCTGTACTCAGATATTGTTGCTTCCGCTGACTCGTTTGTATTCAAGCTGATGTATTCGAGCCCTCGAGGCCCCTGGCTTGTAATATAAAGCTTGTATTATTTTAATTTGTGTCTAGAGTTGTGTTGTGATATCTTCCCGTGAGTCCTTGATCTTGATCGTACACATTTGCGTGTATGATTAGTGTACGATTGAATCGAGGGCGTCACAAGTTGGTATCAGAGCCGACTGCCTGTAGGTAGCCCCCTTTCCAACTCTTTGGCCGAAGTTGAGTCTAGTCACTGAAAACTTTTACTAACATTGGCTGTGTGGCTTACGGGCCCACGTCGCCATTGGGTGGTATTAGCATCTTTTACTCCTTGTCTATACTCTGGGACTCTGAACTCTCTTCTACTCGGGTTAAACATTTTACTAACTCTGACATTAGGTTCTCGTACCCGCTTCCTTCCGGAGAGCCCCGACATTACCAATGATCGCTTGCTTTGCCAGAAGATTCTGCAGATACTCCTCGATGTTTCTCGATACCCTGTGCCCACTGCCTTGCAGTTCTTGACCACTGATAATTCCCCTGAATAACATCCTTGCCGCTTGTACCTTTATCCCTAGTTGCTCCTGTTATTACGAGATACCACTAGTACTCTCCGTTGTTCTGAGAATCCTTTGTGGCCTTGTGCTTTGCAGCTTCTTTTCGGATTGCGGATAATTCACTTAACCGGGGTTCGTTCACCCCTAGTTGTTCATTTGCTTTCCTAATACTTGAAAAGGCTATCTGATCTTTCAAAATCCTTTGCAACCTACTGCTCTTGATTCTCCTTTCTTGCTTGCATTAGGATTAATTCCATATGTCTAGCAATATTCTTTAAAATTATTTGTGATTGTCATTTTGTTCCTATGGATTCAGCGTGTGTGCGAATACTCGCAATCATCAATCAATCCTTGGAAATTTTCTTTCCGGCTCAGACATCCTTCGAGATATGAGCTGGTTCTTGCCCAATCTAGATTTGATCGGGTACACCTCTAAGTCTGTTCAACTTACTCATCTTTTGATCAGAGCCTCTGCTTTTGATCCTTCGTCTTGAAAACATAATTCCTTTGTACCCAAGCATTGAATCATTCAGACGTTTCTATAAGCCGATGCCTTTACATCCCCTTCTTCATCTGATTGATTACCGATACTCACATCAACTCTGTCGTGAATCGCCAGATCCATTGCTGGGTTGTTATCCGACAATGTCATTCACATCCAAAGTCTTGTGAGTTTTTCCCTGATACATAATACCTTCGGTAAATTGTATCATCTGCTTTGACTCCGATACTCTACTTTTGAACTCGTATCTTTTGCTTGGTTTTTGTTGTATAGATTCGTAAAAATGCCCCGATGGTTTTAACTTATGCCTTCCATAATCTGTGTGAACCCAAGAGTTCTCCCGAGTCTTACTCTTCTGGTACTTCGGCAGATAAATCCTCTGCACTACAATTTCTTCAAAAAAAACGAGGAGTGAATGAAAGGTTATGCATTGAAGAAGTGGGAGTCGACCTTGAACTTTGTGTTCATGCCCATGGACCCGATGTGGCACTTATCATGGAAGCTTCTCGTGAAAATAATTACCCCCTTGGTATAAGTTCATCTTATTTTTGAGGTTTGGTTTTCTGTAATCGTGGTTCCGGCCATATTGATATTCTTTGATTCCTTTTCTCGGACAAGTTAAAATACTTGTCTTCTGCAGATCATTTCATATGTCTAACCTCTATTTTTGATCTACCTCAAGTATTGCCCCTTGTTATCTCAAGTATATTGTGTGATTGCACTACCTCTTGTAAATTCTTAATTGAAGTGATACTCCGTCACATCATTCCTACCTGATTGGCTACATCATTGTCGAACTAAATTTAAACTGTGCTACCTGGACCTTCCCGGAGCACAATTTTTGGTAGTGAGCTAACTTACGTCAATCTTCCTCGTCATATCATTTCACCTTGAACAACAAGCTTGGTTTCGAGTTTGTGTCGTACCCGTGGTTCCAGTAACCTTTCGCTTCATCATTCCCTTGACTTGATGTCGTCGCCGATCGATTACATCTTCATGAAACCTCTTGACAAATGTGTCGTGATCATCATCATCATTCCAAACTTTTCCAGGATATCAACCGAATTCATGATGAGAAATACCATCCTTGCCCCCTTGGTGAATTGTTGCTGAGCCCGTGGGCCCCATCATCATCTTTTCCTTGCTAAAATAGTACGACTTATTCTATAAGTTGTTTCCAATGGGTCTTTGTGTATCCAAAGTCTGGCCTTTCCCTGATGACCATGTCAATGCTATCCCGAAGCATGTCTGTGGTACTCCGAACATCAACAAGAACATTGGAAGGGCAATGCTAAATCTTCTTGATCAATTATCCAAACACCATTGTATGGGTAAACCTCATAAATTCATTGCCCCTTTGTCTAACTGGTTTCATACTTGGAGCCTTATCATTTATATCATGCTATGCCTTTCCTTGGGAAAGATATACTCTTATACCTAGGTATAAACACATTTTTCCTTGCCACTGGTCTGTTTAATCTGATAATCACATTTTCCTTTCCATTGTTTTGTTTAACCTTTTTGGTAATCTAACTTGTCTGAACAGAGATAAATCCTTGCTTAAGTAAGCACCCCGGTGTACAACTCTGTTAGTAAGACACTGATACTATTGTTGATGACATTCCGGTAACCACCGATGGACGAGAACTTTGCCTATTGGTCCGCCTCGTCTTACGAGCAGGAAAATGGTTCTCTTCGTTCCACGCCCTTGGTACCAAACTTTGTTGCCAACATAACTGACATGCTATCCTCTGACCTGCCTTGCTATCATGACCATACACGATGTTAGCGCCTTCCTGCTTTTAACCCACATGGTGGGCCGATAACCCACAGTTCCACAAGATCGAAACCTGGCTCTCCTGTACACCCTTGTTTCTAAGGTTATTTATCACACTTGGCTTCATATGAAAATCCCGAGCTACCTTCCGAGAGGCAATCTATTCCGGTATCAGACACGATACTTACTACCATTGCTCGGAACCCCTTTCACCCCCCCTTGTTTTAGGCAACAAACGATTGTCTACCAGGTTGAAGCGTCTTATTGCACCTCACCTTGCTCTCGATGACTTCCTTGAATTTCAGCTCGAGAGATGCCTCTATGCCACGTTCACTCACATAGTCCCCACGTACCTATCTTGTGTTGAGCTCCTTCCTTCCCGAGTCTTTCCCCTTACTCCACCTCTTAAATCTCGGGACGAGATTTCTTGTAGTGGAGGAGATTTGTAACACCCCCAGTGTCATGCTACAGTAACCCACTGTGATTAAGCTAATCATTTTTCCAAACAGTGCTTAATCACCTTTGATTCAAATCTCGTTTGAAATTCCACTTTGGAATCAAATTCAATTTGCAAATGATTTTTGAAATTGCACAAAAGTTGCTGCAAAATAGTCCATCATTTAGTAAAAATTCCATAACAAATGATTGTTAAGGAAAACAACATCACCTCCAAGCTAAGATGGACTATAGCAAATTAAAACAGTGCCACTCAGCAAATTAATTGCTTTTCCATCTTTTTGCAAATTCCAACTATTTCAAACTTCTTCCAAACTTTTTGTGGCTGTGCACAATATTTCTTTGAATTTGTTTGGCCAGTGGCATATTTTTGCAAAGTCATTCGTGGCTGAAAGTAAATGCAAAAAAACTACTGGAAAAAGAAAAAAAAAGACAAAAGGCCAGAAGCTACTGTGCACTTTAGCCCAGCTAGCTACAGGAGCCGACCCAACCCATCTAGGCCCCCTTTCGCCTTCTTCCTGTTCACCGAGGGTCGTGGCAGAGATCCCCCGGCCATGGCCGCACCATGCCGCCGTGGCGGCCATCCGTCGCCTCCCCGCGCGTATAAGGTTCCCCTCTCGTCCCCTAGCAAACCCTAGTACACTCCCCATCTCTCCCTTCATCCCTCGCTCGCCTCTCTCTCGATCTGGATCGGAGCCGAGCGCCGCGGTCGCCGTGGCTCCGAAATCGTCGCGGCCACCCTCCTCCCCGAGCTGCGCCAAGGCATCTAGGAGGACCGGCGCCCCTGTCCTCGTCCATCTCGAGCACCAGGACGAGCCGGACCGCCCTGCAGCTCGCCGTCGTCGTCGTCCTTCCCCGCGCACGCTCCTCTGCTTCGTCATCTCCCTCGAAGCTCCCGACGCCCCCGGGCCACCCCGCGTCCTCCCTTCTCGCCAGCAACCGCCGCTGTGAGCTCTCCTCGATCTCCCCTCTGTTTTCCCCTTCGATTTTGTGTGGTATCTCCTTGTCACTCACGCTCGTCATGGCCACCGACGCTCGCCGTTGCTGCCGCTAGTCCCGGGCACACCCGCGTTCCTTACTGCACCTCGGGGTCTCCGGGCCACGCCCTGCGTCACAGCGCGCGTGCCCGCTGTTGCCGCCCTCTGTCCGCGCCGCGAACCCCCGGCCATGCCTGCCTGCTGTTGCATAGGCGCCGCCGCGGCTGTTAGTTGCTTCTTTCACCGTCGCTGCTGGTTGCTGTTGCCGCTGCTATCGCTCACCTCGCCGCGACGCTACTGCTGCTCATCATCGCGCCCGCGTCCCGCGCGTCCTTGCCTGGCGCCACGCTGGCGCCCTCCTCTGCGAGCCGGCGCACCATCCTCCCCTGCTGCCCCATCGCCTACAGCCTCCCCGTGTGTGCGCTACGTGCTGCTGCTACTGGTCATGGCCACGGCCATGGCCAAGTGTGGCGTGTGCTTTGTGTGTGTGCGTGCGTACAGTGTGTGTGTGCGTTTGAGTGGGTGGTTGAGCCCGCCTCTACCCGGCCACTCCCACCTCCAGCCTCGCCGCGCCGCTGTGCTGCTGCTCCTCCTCTGCCTCGCTGCTGCTCTGCTGCTGATTTCTACTGCTGCTCTCCGCTGAAGCTGCTACCGCCGCTGTTCCTCTGTCTGCCGCTACAGTAACATTCAGTTACTGTAGCAGTGGCTAGCTTTTCTGTTTTTACACTGACTAGGCCTCTAGAAAGCACTTCAACAGTAGCAAAACAAGCTCGAGCATAGATAAAAATTATATGGGCGTGTAGTACGCTTGGCAAGGTTCAAAACATCCCATTGGACCAAATTCAAAAGATGTAAGGATTAAATCCTACAAAAATCACAAAATGACATCTTATGTTAATAACTCCTAGCCTACTAACTTGTGTGTGCTGTGTGTGTGCGTCGTGCACGTGGCCGGAGTAGTGGCCGGCCTGGCTTAGATTAGTACCGTGTTAATTAATGGCTAGAATAGTCTATGTACAGATGACATGTGGCCCTTTTTACTTTTATTTAAGAGCCCAATTAATAGTTTGTGCCAATGACAAGTAGGGCCCAATGCACTGTTCATTGATTGACTATAAAGGTGTTGACTGAGTCAACCCAGCTTCTTGACCCCACATGTCTTTGAGTGTGACTAGCCCCCCGCTGAGTTTAAAAAGACATTTCACTGTTTATAATTGGAATTAAATAAATTAAAAAAATCCTTTAAACTTTAGAATTTCATAAAAAAAAACTGTAGCTCGGACGGAAAAACTTAATACATGAAAGTTACTCAGAACGACGAGACGAACCCGAATACGCTAACCACATACCTGTCAGATGCCTCTAACTATCTGAACATGGAACATTCCCCTCCAGTCATCTGTGTGACACGGGTCCGGAACCGGAAATACATTCCCGGTTGAATTCCCCCTTCACCTATGCCGTGTAGCCATGCGTTAGGTCACACCCAGCACAACATATTGCCATGTTACGCTTTGTGATGCTATGTCTGCTTTATATTTACTGTTTCTTCCCCCTCTTCTCTTTGGTAGACCCCGAGATCGATGCTGCCCCTGTGATCGACTACGTTGACGACGACTCCTCCTTGCCAGAGCAACCAGGCAAGCCCCCCCTTTGATCATCCCGATATCGCCCATTCCATTCTCTCATGCTTGCATTAGATTTTGCTATTGTTATTGTTTGCTCCTATTCTGATGCATAGCCTCCTTTTGTAACCTGCTTATTGTTACCTTACCGGCTTATCCTAAACTGCTTAGTATAGGTTGGTTAGTGATCCATCAGTGACCCCCACCTTGTCCTTGTTGCCCCTGCTTCATCATTGAAGACCCGATCAACGGGATCGAAGACCAGGCCCCTGCACCGCACATCACTTTCCCCTTAGTTGCTCGACACTACTGGGATACTATCGAGTGCCGAGGGTGAGACCTCTACAACACTTCTGATGTTAACCCTGTAGTGTAGCTATTCGGTCGTGGTCATCGAGGGTGATTTCCTCTTTAACCACTTCCGATACGACTCTGTCGTGCAACCCCTCAAGTGTGAACCTCGAGGGTGATTCCTCTACGTTCACCTTGATGATTACATTGAGTGGAACCCACCGAGGGTGATTCCTTGGGTTTTTCTCTTGATGTTTGGACACACGGATACTTGGACTTTACAACTGTTACTTGGAAAGTGATGTGGAGACGGGTTGACCTGGAAGGTGCCCGTGAGATAATTACGAGGCGTGGCCGGGCATTCTTAGCCCTTGCCGCAAGTCCTCGAGACGGGGCAACGGGGTCACCTCTTTCGTGAGTCTCTGCTTGTTACTGCGCGTTCCTAATCCACTACGATTTGGATATTTGATCCGAGGGGCCTCTGGCCTGATAGCACTAACCATCACGTGGGCATAGTATGGGCGTTCTGCGTCGTATGCATCAGCCGAAGCTTAATAGACGTCAGCGACGGAGCGGCGCGCGCCGGGTTGGACTGGTAAGCTCCTGCCTTTTTAGGGAGGTAGCTAGGTCTGCTCACCGGCCGCGTTCGCAACGTGCAGGAGTTTCCGGGGAGATGGCCCATGACCCCTGGGGGCATAGGTTTAGTCCGGCGTGCTGACCTCTCTGTTAAGTCTAGGTCGGGTTGCGGCGTATTGTTTGGCCGAGGCCGGGCATGACCCTGGAAAGTGTGTCCGGCCGGAGTCAATCGAGCGTGGTGGGTAAGTTGGTGCACCCCTGCAGGGAAGAAAACATCTATCGATAGCCTGTCCTACGGTAACGGACACTTGGAGTTGTATCCCGATCGATACAACTAGAACTGGATACTTGTGATGAGAACTGGATGGAGATGAGGATTTGATTGTGATGATAACTGGATAGTATGGCTCTGGGATTGCTTTCTCGCAGGGAGTCGAGAAAGGATCTCTGGCCGAGGTTGATAACACTACTACCGCTTTACTTTATGCTACTCTACTCCCTCTTGTTTGCTGCAAGATGGTGGTTTTCAGAAGATGCTAGTCTTCGATAGGACTAGACCTTCTCTCTATTCTGGCATTTCTGCAGCCCAGTCCACATATACAGCCTTTCTTTGATAATGTTGCATATGTAGTGTAGATCCTTGCTTGCGAGTACTTTGGATGAGTACTCACGGTTGCTTTGCTCCCCCTTTTTCCCCTTCTTTCTTCTTTCTGGTTGTTGCAACCAGATGGTGGAGTCCAGGAGCCAGATGCCACCTTTGACGACGGCTGCTACCCCGAGGGTGCCTACTACCACGTGACGGACGCCGACGACCAAGAGTAGTTAGGAGGCTCCCAGGCAGGAGGCCTTGCCTTTTCGATCGTAGATGCTTTTGTGCTAGCCTTCTTAAGGCAAACTTGTTTAACTCATGTCTGTACTCAGATATTGTTGCTTCCGCTGACTCGTTTGTATTCAAGCTGATGTATTCGAGCCCTCGAGGCCCCTGGCTTGTAATATAAAGCTTGTATTATTTTAATTTGTGTCTAGAGTTGTGTTGTGATATCTTCCCGTGAGTCCTTGATCTTGATCGTACACATTTGCGTGTATGATTAGTGTACGATTGAATCGAGGGCGTCACACCTTTGATGGAGCCACACCGTTGGCCGCAGGCATGCAAGTCTGGTGCCGCTGTTCCCGGAACGCCGACATTACCCACGGCGGTGACTTCGACCCCCACCCATGAGGCCCTGCGGTAGCAGCCGTCAGCCTACAGCCAAAGGCCATCAAGCCCCGCGGTCGACAGCGCACCCTCGAAGAAATGTGAGAGTGGGAGCCCGATGCTAGTAGTCCTCTCCGACCACACGACGAACTCCAGGAACGCATCCGCCGAGTGGGAGCGCGGCCGAGGAGGCCGGGCGACCATAGCGCGCCTCCCCCCATCACAGGAGCTGCCCCGTCCTTGGTGGATGCCTGAGGCGACGCCTGCTCTCGAAGAGGTGTCCCGGCGCCCCCGAGGGACCACCACCAGGGTCGCGGCATACTTACAGGGGCATCCACAGCCTCTCTAGGGAGGCGGCGAACCCGGGCTCTCCTTGGGGGGCTTCCCCTTTTCTGCGGCTGAGTACCTCCTCGCCGGTGCCATGGATGCACTGGCAGGACGGTGAGACAAGGAATAAGAAAGAAGAGCAAGCAACGAGAAGATGAAGATGGGCAGGGGGGCTCCGCCCCTCCCCCCATTTATAGTCAGAGGGAGGCCAGCCACCGGCCTCCATGATCCGCGGTAATGATGACTCTTTTCTGCATCCAGCAGGCTCTCGTCAAGTTAACGGTTGCCGAGGCTGCTGATGACCCACAAGTATAGGGGATCTATCGTAGTCCTTTCGATAAGTAAGAGTGTCGAACCCAATGAGGAGGAGAAGGAAATGACAAGCAGTTTTCAGTAAGGTATTCTCTACAAGCACTGAAATTATCGGTAATAGATAGTTTTGTGATTAGGTAATTCGTAAAGGGTAACAAGTAACAAGTAACAAAAGTAAACAAGGTGTAGCAAGGTGGCCCAATCCTTTTTGTAGCGAAGGACAAGCCTGGACAAATTCTTATATAAAGGAAAGTGCTCCCGAGCACACATCGGAATTATTGTCAAGCTAGTTTTCATCATGCTCATGTGATTCGCGTTCATTACTTCGATAATTTGATATATGGGTGGACCAGTGATTGGGTACTTCCCTCCCTTGAACAAGAATCCCACTTATGATTAACCCCCCTAGCAAGCATACGCAACTACGAAAGAAGAATTAAGGTAAACCAAACCATAGCATGAAACATATGGATCCAAATCAGCCCCTTACGAAGCAACGCATAAACTAGGGTTTAAGTTTCTGTCACTCTAGCAACCAATCATCTACTTATAACTTCCCAATGCCTTCCCCTAGGCCCAAACAATGGTGAAGTGTCATGTAGTCGATGTTCACATAACACAACTAGAGGAAAGACAACCTACATCTCAAAAAATCTAACGAATACCAAATTCACATGACTACTTATAACAAAACTTCTCCCATGTCCTCAGGAACAAACGTAACTACTCACAAATCATATTCATGTTCATAATTAGCGGGGTTTTAATGTGCATAGAGGATTTGAACATATAATCTTCCGCCGAATAAACCAACTAGCATCAACTACAAGGAGTAATCAACACTACTAGCAACCCGCAGGTACCAATTTGAGGTTTTGAGACAAAGATCGGATACAAGAGATGAACTAGGGTTTGAGAGGATATGGTGCTGGTGAAGATGTTGATGAAAGATTGACCCCGTCCCGATGAGAGGATCGATGGTAATGACGATGGTGACGATTTCCCCCTCCTAGAGGGATGTTTCCCCAGCAAAACAGCTCCGTCAGAGCCCTAGATTGATTCCACCAAGGTTCCACCTCGAGACGGCGGCGCTTCGTCCCGAAAGCTTCCTTCTGATTTTTTTCTATGGCAAAAGAGACCTTATACCAGAAGATGGGCATCGAGGGGCTTCCAGGTGACCCATGAGGCAGGGAGCGTGTCCAGGGGGTAGGGGGCGCCCTCCACCCTCGTGGACAGTGGGTGGCCCCCCTCTGGTGCTTTCTTCTCCCAATATTTTTAATATATTCCAAAACTGACTTTCATGGAGTATCAGGACTTTTGGAGTTGTGCAGAATAATTCTCTAATATTTGCTCCTTTTCTAGCCTAGGATTACAGCTACCACCATTCTCCCTCTTCATGTAAACCTTGTAAAATAAGAGAGAAAAGGCATAACTATTGTGACATAATGTGTAATAACAGCCCATAATGCAATAAATGTCGATATAAAAGCATGATGCAAAATGGACGTATCAACTCCCCCAAGCTTAGACGTCGCTTGTCCTCAAGCGGAAGCCGATATCGAAAAATATGTCCACATGTTTAGATATAGAGGTGTCGATAAAATAAAATATGGACATGAGGACATCATGATCATTCGTAGAATAGCAACATATATATTGTCATATGATTTCTTATGCTGAAGTAACAATCTATTCACAATGTAAAGTATGAATTAGAAACTTCATTGAAAAACTAGCAAACTATAATCTCGGTCATTAAAGCAATTGCAATTTATCATAACATCAGAAAGAGTCAATATAGGAGCTTTTCAACAAGTCCACATACTCAACTATCATTTAGTCCTTCACAATTGCTAACACTCATGCAATACTTATCGGTATGAAGTTTTAATCGGACACAGAGAAAGATAGGGGCTTATAGTTTTGCCTCCCAACCTTTTACCTCAAGGGTAATGTCAACCATAATGCTTTATGAAAACCCACATCCAATTGGATATATATATATATATATATATAAGGATCTTTCTAATACACAGTGCTTGCCAAAGGATAATGTGTAAAAGGAAAGGCGAAGATCACCATGACTCTTGTATAAGGTATAAGACAAAAATAAAAGATAGGACCTTCACAGAGGGAAGCAGAAATTGTCATGTGCTTTTATGGTTGGATGCACAAAATCTTAATGCAAAAGAACGACACTTTATATTGCTGCTTGTGATAGGGACCTTTATTATGCAGTCTGTTGCTTTTATTTCCTCCATATCACAAGCTCTTATAAAGCTTATTTTCTACACACTGATAGATCATACATATTTAGAGAGCAATTTTTATTGCTTGCAACAATGACAACTTACTTGAAGGATCTTACTCAATCCGTAGGTAGATATGGTGGACTCTCATGGCAAAACTGGGTTTAAGCATATTTGGAAGCACAAGTAGTATCTCTACTTGGTGCAAAGAATTTTGCTAGCATGAGGGGGAAAGGCAAGCTCAACATGTTGGATGATCCATGACAATATAATTTATTTTGGATATAAGAAAACATAACCCATTACGTTGTCTTCCTTGTCCATAATCAACTTTTTAGCATGTCATATTCTAATGAGTGCTCACAATCATAAAAGATTTCCAAGATAGTATATTTATATGCGAAAACCTCTCTTTCTTTATTACTTCCTATTAATTGAAATGATGACCAAAACTATGTTTGTCAACTCTCAACAACTTTTATTCATCATACTCTTTATATGTGAAGTCATTACTCTCCATAAGATCAATATGATCTCTTTATTTCTTTATGTCTTTTTTTATTCCCTCAAGATCATAACAAGATAACCAAGCCCTCGACTCAAGACTAATCTTTATTATATATAGCTCACGGACTCGATTACATAGTTAAGGATCAACACAAAAACACAAAGCTAGATCATACTAAACTTTATTCTACTAGATCAACATATAACCAAAAGGATCGAACTAAGAAAAACGGTAAATATTGAAGTGTGATGGTGATACGATACCGGGGAACCTCCCCAAAGCTTGGCAGTTGCCAAGGGGAGTGCCCATACCCGTGTGTTTATGTCTCTTTCTTCGGAGGTAGTGATGTGATATTTTTAGCGATGATGCCCCTTAGGATACGGTTCTCTTCCTTGAGCTTATTGACTTGCTGCTTAAGATACATTGTTTCCTTCCAGAGTTTACCCACGACCGCTAAAGGTTCTTTCACCCATGGATGTTGCATAGCTGCGGGAGAACAAGTAACACTCTTTTTCATATTTTCATAAGAAAGAAATCTAGCATTGGGAGGAATGACCGAATTTGGAATTGCTGAGCTCTTGAGTTCCTCCATCATAAATCTGGCTTGGAGGCGAGAGGTAACTTCTTGATCTTCCTCCATGGCATCCATCCTTTTCAAGTCGGCCTCCATCTCTTCCTCAGTTGATGGCCCAAAGTGATTGGCACCGCTGTTTGCTTTCGGCCACGGTGTCGGGTGAGATAGCCGTCTCTCCCCGACTGACTCTTGAGAAGACATCTTGATCTAGTCTGCGGCAGAAACAACTCAAAACAAAAACAGAGGATTTGTTGTGGTACGGTGGTCAAAACCTTCGGGAGATTATATAATGAATTTTTACCGAGCAAAAGAAATATCATGCAAGAAAACAGAGTCCGGAGGGCACACGAGGTGCCCACAAGGCAGGGGGGCGCGCCCTCCACCCACGTGGATGCCTCGTGACCTTTCCAGACTACTTCATATTTTCCTATTTTCTTAAGTATTCCAAAACGGATAATTTTTTTTGTTAGAACTATTTTGGACTCGGTTTACTTAGCGTACCACATACCTATTCCTTTTCGGAGTCTGAAACATTCTGGAAAGTGTCCCTTATGTACTCCTCCGGGGTTACGGTGTCAATTACATTGGTTTCAACATTTATGGGATTACTTGAGATATAATGTTTGATTCTTTGACCGTTCACCACCTTCGGATTTGTGCCTTCGAATTTGTTGATTTTTATGGCACCGGAACGATAGACCTCCTCAATAACGTAAGGACCTTCCCATTTAGAGAGGATTTTTCCTGCAAAAAATCTTAAACGAGAGTTGTACAACAGAACATAATCACCTACATTAAACTCACGCTTTTGTATCCTTGTGTCATGCCATCTTTTAACTTTTTCTTCAAACAGTTTGGCATTCTCATAGGCTTGGATTCTCCACTCATTAAGTGAGCTAATGTCAATTAGTCTCTTCTCACCGGCAAGTTTGAAATCATAATTGAGCTTTTTAATGGCCCAATATGCCTTATGTTCTAGTTCGATAGGTAAGTGACATGCTTTTCCATAAACCATTTCATACGGAGACATGCCCATAGGATTTTATATGCAGTTCTATAGGCCCATAATGCATCATCAAGTTTCTTGGACCAATTCTTTCTAGATTTATTAACAGTCTTTTGCAAAATTAATTTAATCTCTCTATTACTCAGTTCTACTTGACCACTAGACCGTGGGTGGTATGGAGATGCAATTCTATGATTAAAATCATACTTAGCAAGCATTTTACGAAAAGCACCACGAATAAAATGTGAACCACCATCGGTCATTAAGTATCTAGGGACTCCAAACCTCATAAAAATAACTTCTTTAAGAATCTTAATAGAGGTGTTATGATCAACACTACTAGTTGGAATAGCTTCTACACACTTAGTAATGTAGTCAATAGAAACTAAAATATGTGTATACCCATTAGAGGAAGGAAACTGTCCCATATAATCAAAGCCCCAAACATCAAATGGTTCAATAACAAGTGAATAGTTCATAGGGATTTCTTGACATCTACTAATATTACCAAATCTTTGACATTCATCACAAGACAAGACAAAATTACGGGCATCTTTGAAAAGAGTAGGCCAATAAAAACCGGATTGCAATACCTTATGTGCAGTTCTATCTCCTGTGTGGTGTCCTCCATAAGCCTCGGAGTGACACTTGCGTAGGATATGTTCCTGTTCATGCTCAAGTACACAACGCCTAATAACACCATCTCCTTCTTTATAAAGGTGTGGGTCATCCCAGAAGTAATGTCTCAAATCATAGAAAAATTGTTTCTTTTGCTGGTATGTGAAACTAGGTGGTATAAATTTAGCAACAATGTAATTAGCATAATCATCATACCAAGGAGCTCTAGGAGAAGGATTTATGACAGCTAATTGTTCATCAGGAAAACTATCATCAATAGGGAGTGGGTCATCAAGAACATTTTCTAATCTAGACAAGTTGTCTGCAACGGGGTTCTCAGCTCCCTTCCTATCAATAATATGCAAATCAAATTCTTGTAGCAAGAGAACCCATCTAATAAGTCTAGGTTTAGCATCTTTCTTTTTCATAAGGTATTTAATAGAAGCATGATCAGTGTGAATAGTTACTTTAGAATCAACAATATATGGTCTGAACTTATCACAAGCAAATACAACTGCTAAAAATTCTTTTTCATTAGTAGCATAATTTCTTTGGGCACTGTATAGAGTTTTACAAGCATACTGGATAACATTTAATTTCTTGTCAATTTTTTGTCCTAGAACAACACCAATAGCATAATCACTAGCATCACACATAATTTCAAAGGGTAAATTCCAATCAGGTAGCTGAACAATAGGTGCAGAAATCAAGGCTTTCATAAGTATTTCAAATGCTTCTACACAATCATCATCAAAGACAAAAGGAACATCTTTTTGTAAGAGATTAGTCAGAGGCCTAGAAATTTTTGAGAATTCTTTAATGAACCTCCTATAAAAACCAGCATGACCAAGGAAACTTCTTATACCTTTAATGTCCTTAGGACACGACTTCTTTTTAATAGCATCAACTTTAGCTTTATCAACTTCAATACCTCTTTCAGAAATTTTATGCCCCAAGACAATACCTTCATTAACCATAAAGTGGCACTTCTCCCAATTCAAGACAAGATTAGTTTCTTCACATCTCTGCAAAACTCAATCAAGGTTGCTTAAGCAATCATCAAAAAAAGTTCCATACACGGAGAAATCATCCATGAAAACCTCAACAATCTTTTCACAAAAGTCAGAGAATATAGCAGTCATACATCTTTGAAAGGTAGAAGGTGCATTACACAAACCAAAAGGCATACGTCTATAAGCAAAGATACCGAAAGGGCAAGTAAAAGTGGTCTTTTACTAACCCTCTTTCGACACAGGTATTTGAGAGAAACCAGAATAACTGTCTAGAAAGCAAAAATGTGTATGTTTGGATAATATTTCTTGCATTTGATCAATAAAAGGTAAAGGGTAATGATCCTTTCTAGTACCTTTATTTAATTTATGGAAATCAATTACCATTCTATAACCTGTAACAATTCTTTCTGGGATCAATTCGTCTTTATCGTTAGGAACAACAGTAATACCTCCCTTCTTAGGGACACAATGGACATGACTTACCCACTGAGTATCAACAACATGATTAATTATACCTACGTCCAGAGGCTTTAGTATTTCATTTCATACCACTTCTTTCATCTTAGGATTTAACTGTCGTTGGCGATCAACAACCGGTTTAGCGTCTTTCTCCAATTTTATTTTGTGCTAGCATAGAGTGGGACTAATGCCCTTAAGATCATCAAGAGTATATTCAATAGCAACACGGTGCTTCTTCAGAGTTTTCAATAATTTCTCTTCTTACTGCTCTGAAAGGTTAGCACTAATAATAATAGCATATATATTCTTTTCATCAAGATAAGCATATTTAAGAGTATCAGGTAATGGTTTAAGCATATAATAATAGCATATATATTCTTTTCATCAAGATAAGCATATAATAATAGCATATATATTATTTTCATCAAAATAGGTCCCTGTTTAAAGAATACTTCATCTATTCCCCTTATTTTATTCATAAACATATCATTTTCATGGTCTAGCAAATATTGTTCTAAAGGATCATTAGGAGGCACGGCAATAGAAGCAAGACCAATAATTTCATCTTTACAAGGCAATTCTTTATCATGGGGTTGTCTACGAAATTTAGCAAAATTGAAGTCATGAGACATATCCCCTAAACCAACAGTAACAACATCCTTTTCGTAGTCTATATAAGCATTAACAACATTCAAGAAGGGTCCACAAAATATAATGGGTCAAAAGTCATCTTGTGGGGAAGCAAGAACAAGAAAATCAGTAAGATATTTAATCTCTAACAATCCCAACTGGTGAAATAGTATCTCTATTGGCATGCTTAATAGTAACATCAATATGTTCTATCTCAGGAGGTGCAATATCATCCATAATTTATTTTTATAAAGTATAAGGTATTACACTGACACTAGCACCCATATCACATAAGCCATGACAACAGTGATCTCATATTTTAACAGAAACAATTTATTTTTAGTATCTCTATGTTTATTTTTAGTGTCGGGTCTAGCAATACTAGGTTCAATACTAGGTTCAACTTTAATTTGCTCAGAGGGTGTAGGTATTCTAGCATTACTCTTACGAACCACAGTTGAAGCTTTAGCATGATCCTTTATTCTAACAGGGAAAGGTGGTTTCTCGATATAAGCGGTAGGAACACTAGGATCAACATTATAAGTGATAGTCTTTTCTTCAACTTTAATAGGTTCAACAAGTTTTACTTCAATGGGAGGGCGATATTTAAACCACTTCTCCTTAGGGAGGTCAACATGAGTAGCAAATGATTCACAGAAAGAAGCTACTATCTCAGAGTCAAGACCATATTTAGTGCTAAATTCACGAAAAGCATTGGTATCCATAAAAGATTTAATACAATCAAACTTAGGTGTTATACCTGACTTCTTACCTTCGTCTAGTTCCCAATCTTTAGAGTTGCATTTAGTTCTTTCCAATAAATCCCATCTGAATTCAATAGTCTTCATCATAAAAGAACTAGTACAAGAAGTATCGAGCATGGAGCAATTATTGAGAGAAAGCCGAGCATAAAAATTTGAATAACAATTTCTCTTGAGAGCTCATGATTGGAGCATGAATATAACATTGACTTAAGACTCCCCCAATCTTGAGTGATACTTTCTCCTTCGCGAGGCCAAATATTATATATATAATTACGATCATGATGAACCAGATGCATAGCATAAAACTTTTGATGAAATTCCAATTTCAATCGGTTGTAGTTCCATGATCCAATATCATCACATAGCCTAAACCATGTCAATGCCTTTCCCTTCAAAGATAAAGGGAATACCTTCTTCTTGATAACATCCTTGGGCATACCTGCAAGCTTAAATAATCCACAAACTTCATCCACATAGATTGGGTGCATATCGGTATGTAATGTTCCATCTCATGTAAAAGGATTAGCTAGCAGTTTCTCTATCATACTCGAAGTAATTTCAAAGTAAAAAATTTCAGTAGGTTCAGTAGGTTGAGGAGTAAATGTTTGCTCTACTGGTCGGGGTGAAGATACCCTGAACAAGCCCCTCAAAGGATGATTTTCCATAGTAACAAGTGACAGTAAATTTCAGCACACTATATAAAATTTTCCTTACCAAATTCCACCTACCAAAGGTGCTTCACTCCCCAGCGACGGTGCCAGAAAAGAGTCTTGATGACCCACAAGTATAGGGGATCTATCGTAGTCCTTTTGATAAGTAAGAGTGTCGAACCCAACGAGGGGCAGAAGGAAATGACAAGCACTTTTCTGTAAGGTATTCTCTACAAGCACTAAAATTATCGGTAATAGATAGTTTTGTGATAAGGTAATTCATAATGGGTAACAAGTAACAAAAGTAAACAAGGTGCATAAAGGTGGCCCAATCCTTTTTGTAGCAAAGGACATGCTCATATGATTTGCGTTCGTTACTTTGATAATTTGATATGTGGGTGGACTGGTGCTTGGGTACTGCCCTTCCTTGGACAAGCATACCACTTATGATTAACCCCCCTCGCAAGCATCCGCAAATACGAAAGAAGAATTAAGGTAAACCTAACCATAGCATGAAACATATGGATCCAAATCAGCCCCTAACGAAGCAACGCATAAACTAGGGTTTAAGCTTCTGTCACTCTAGCAACCCATCATCTACTTATTACTTCCCAATGCCTTCCCATAGGTCCAAACAATGGTGAAGTGTCATGTAGTCGACGTTCACATAACACCACTAGAGGAAAGACAACATACATCTCATCAAAATATCGAACGAATGCCAAATTCACATGACTACTTATAACAAGACTTCTCCCATGTTCTCAGGAACAAATGTAAGTACTCACAAATTATATTCATGTTCATAGTCAGAGGGGTATTAATGTGCACAAAGGATCTGAACATATAATCTTCCGCCGAATAAACCAACTAGCATCAACTACAAGGAGTAATCAACACTACTACCAGCCCATAGGTACCAATCTGAGGTTTTGAGACCAAGATCGGATACAAGAGATGAACTAGGGTTTGATAGGAGATGGTGTCTGTGAAGATATTTATGGAGATTGACCCCCTCCCGATGAGAAACTCGATGGTGATGACGATGGTGACGATTTCCCCCTCTCGGAGGGATGTTTCCCCAGCAGAACAGCTCCACTGGAGCCCTAGATTGGTTCCGCCAAGGTTCCGCCTCGAGACGGCAGCGCTTCGTCCTAAAAGCTTCCTTCTCATTTTTTTTCTAGGGCAAAAGACACCTTATACTAGAAGATGGGCATCGGAGGGCTTCTAGGTGGCCCGCGAGGCAAGGGCGTGCCGAGGGGGGTAGGGTGCACCCTCCACCCTCGAGGATTATGGGTGGCCCCCCTCTGGTGCTTTCTTCGCCCAATATTTTTAATATATTCCAAAACTGACTTTCATGGAGTATAAGGACTTTTGGAGTTGTGCAGAATAAGTCTGTAATATTTGCTCCTTTTCCAGCCCAGGATTCCAGCTGCCGGCATTCTCCCTCTTCATGTAAACCTTGTAAAATAAGAGAGAAAAGGCATAAGTATTGTAACATAATGTGTAATAACAGCCCATAATGCAATAAATATCGATATAAAAGCATGATGCAAAATGGATGTATCAGTTGCATGGGGAAGCAGAGACGCCCATGTCCCATCAAGCGCCACACATCGACCGAGGCCGCAGGCGGTTGTGGCCCTCGGTGCTTCGCCCTTGCCCATTGGCTTCGCCTCAAAGCCAAGTCCGAGGGCGCCTTGTGCCAGGGGGCTACTGTCGCTGTTCTGGGAACCGGGGTACCTAGACTTGCCTGCATGCGGCCCACGACATGGCTCCATCGACGACCTGGTATGGCCCATCTTTAGCACCAACAACACAAGACCCTCGCGAGGGGCCAAGACTCCTAAGGCGGACGATGCTAAGACCCCTAGAAGGAGTGTCCTACTTAGGCTGGCTCCTGAGGGGCAGAGATTTCTATGCAAGCCCTCATCTCGTGAGGTTCAGATGACGCGAGCCATGATGACCAAGACCAGGCGGGCACCAGTGGGCGCAGTACAACAGGTTTCCTATTTGGTGTAAAGAGGCAAGCGCAGGCGCGGAGTCCCGAGGCATCAGCCATAGGTTTCCATTTCCATGAAACAAGGCCAAGACCGCTAGGACGGCAGGGCAGAGGTCATCGTCGAGCCCACCATGGCGTCACGACCAGAAGCTTTGTACGCACAGACCACCTTTCGTCGGGATAAGATGTACTAGTTCTCTCCCTTCGAATTTGGCCGTTGTGGGATCCCTTCCCACCTTCCTTTTGGGGGAGGAGGACCAAATCCACTATAAGTATAGCATAGCCACCACCATGGAGAGGGGGGTCATTCATCCATCCGCACTCTCACCAGCTCACACAAACACAACAACACACCTCCTGAGGTTGTTCTTCCACTGTACTAGTTCATCCTCAGCCAGCCTCGAGGCTAATCCACCACAAAGCAGGAGTAGGGTTTTACACCGTAATGTGGCCCGAACCTAGGTAAATTTCCTTGTTCCATTTCCTTCGAGTCCATTGAACTAGGCTGCGAGACCGATGAGTTGGTAGACTGGGGAGGTTGAGTTCTTCGCACGTACCCCGGAGTTGGAATCTATCTAGGCTCTGCGGAGCCCCGAAGCCGACATTCAATCTGGCACACCGGCTCAGAGAAACCGGAAGGCCCCGTATTCCAGCCCAGAGATCGAGGATAAGCCTTCTAGAATACAACACTTCTTAGCATAGAACAAATCAGCTCTTTATTTCAAGCTATATGTGTACAAGGGGATTACATCAACATGGAAACACTACGCCTACCACGGTCGCTCCATGCAAGCAACAGAACAACACGAAGCAGCGGAATAACTCTAGCAGCGGAACAACAACGACGGTGATGAACTCCACTCCGCAGGGACTCTGGCTTGAACGCTTATCCTAGCTTGCAAACAAGGAATCCACGACAAACAAGCAATCAAATCCGGCATGACCTGCAAACTAGCATGCCACACCAGGTCAGTACATTGAATGTACTTGCAAGCTCACAACAACCAAGACCAATCAAGACATACAACAACATGGCAATTACTGGTTACTTAGCAATGATGAACAAGATACTATCAGAACAACATGGCATGAACAACATGATACAGCTAGAACAATACGAGCATGGCATGAACATATGAACATGATGATACTAACATTCAACATGATGAAGCTATCATGCACCAACTTACTCTACTCGGCTTACCATCACGGACATCACACGATCATCTCAGGATCCAATCAAGCTTGGTATTGCAATACCATAGTATTCATTACATGACCAAAAGGAGCTTGACCTTTACATGTGATTCTCGCATAACACCACAAACATCCAACAACTAGGTATCCACGATACCACGGTGATCCGCTCATGATCACATAAAGATCAACCAATCTTCAGTATCCACGATACCTTCGTGATCCTCTCTCGATCACAACCAAACTATTTCTCATCATCGAACCGGGGTTGTTATTGAGCACATTATTATTATTACTGTTGACCCATAGTGTGACCGACTATGAACTCGATCATTATCCGCAGGTGCGGCTATCAATAGATTTAACACACACTCTGTAGAGGTTAGTACATTGTACCCACACCACGGAACCCATGGCCTCGCACTCCCATTCGTGTGGACCAACAACGTTCAGACAAAACTGTTCTACCGCCATGACACTCTCCCGGCCACTCCGACCAACTCCCCTCTAGGCTAAGTCATAGGTGGCCCCGATGTCTACCAAAGACATCCAACGACCATCGTCGTGGCAAAACAATAAACGGTCCCAAACAGGGGCAGGAGCTCAAAACCAACCACGGGCACACAAGGCTTATGCCGTCCTACTCGACCAAGGTAGCGCCCGCGCATATCCTTCCCTCGTTGGAGGCACCGGCAAGATGCAGGACAATAGACCTAGTTAGGACCCCCATAAGGCAACTATGGTTTCACTGGTCAGCTCGATTTGGTGGCTCCATGACTCAGCCAACAGTTGTTCAAGTTCATTATTATACGGTTAAACTTGAATGCAATGAGCTGAGCCATAATAAAATAACATGATGCAACTACAATGCATGGGCATAATATCAACATAAGCCTAGGGGTGCAACATAATCATCAAGCATATCAACAACAATAATTCATATATCCGAATGAGCACGGCATACTGACGAGAATGAACATCACAAGTATAACACTACTCATAGCATAATATCACCACTAGCATCAACAATAAATACCATGCAAGGATCATGCGATAGTACTACCATGGAAGCATTTAACCAACTAAAGGCAAAGGAACATGTATAACGATGGTACTCGGTAACAAATGATAGTCATGCACCAAAGAACATAACCAACACCAACATGTACTACTACCAAGCATGTCATGCAAAGTAATATTAGCAAGAATACATGGTAACCAAGTGCATATGAACATAACATGAAGATAAACACAGATCCATAAGCACTACCGAAACAATGATAGCAGTTGCAGACAAATAAGCACTTATTAAATGTTCAAGTAGAAGACCATGGCTACTACATGCATTCATCCAAGTGGTTGTCGTGGCTTGCCTAGGGATTAAGAAACCACCGGGAAGAAGTGCAGAAAGAATCGCCGGAAACGTTTCTCTCTCGAAGGGGGCTGATTAGGGGCAAGGGCATCAAGGTCATTTTCAGTATGTCAAAACATAGGCATGACAATAGACTTAGTTAGGACCCCCCCATAAGGCAAGTGTGGCTGCACTGGTCATCTTGATTTGGTGGCACTATGACTCAACCAGCAGTTGTTCAAGTTCATTATTATCCGGTTAAACTTGAATGCAATGAGCTGAGCCATAATAAAATAAAGTGATGCAACTACAATGCATAGGCATGATATCAACATAAGCCTGGGGGTGCAACATAATCATCAAGCATATCAATAACAATAATTCATATATCCGAATGAGCACGTCATACTGATGAGCATGAACATCAAAAGTATAACACTACTCATAGCATAACATGACCACTAGCATCAATAATAAATACCATGCAAGGATCATGACGATAGTACTACCATGCAAGCATTTAACCAACTAAAGGCAAAGGAACATGTATAACGATGATACTCGGGAACAGACGATAGTCATGCACCAAAGAACATAACCAACACCAACATGTACTACTACCAAGCATGTCATGCAAAGTAATATTAGCAAGAATACATGGTAACCAAGTGCATATGAACATAACATGAAGATAAACACAGATCCATAAGCACTACCGAAACAATGATAGCAGTTGCAGACAAATAAGCACTTATTAAATGTTCAAGTAGAAGACCATGGCTACTACATGCATTCATCCAAGTGGTTGTCGTGGCTTGCCTAGGGATTAAGAAACCACCGGGAAGAAGTGCAGAAAGAATCGTCGGAAACGTTTCTCTCTCGAAGGGGGCTGATTAGGGGCAAGGGCATCAAGGTCATTTTTAGTATGTCAAAACATAGGCATGACAATAGACTTAGTTAGGACCCCCCATAAGGCAAGTGTGGCTGCACTGGTCATCTTGATTTGGTGGCACTATGACTCAACCAATAGTTGTTCAAGTTCATTATTATCTGGTTAAACTTGAATGCAATGAGCTGAGCCTTAATAAAATAACATGATGCAACTACAATGCATAGGCATGATATCAACATAAGCCTGGGGGTGCAACATAACCATCAAGCATATCAATAACAATAATTCATATATCCGAATGAGCACGTCATACTGATGAGCATGAACATCACAAGTATAACACTACTCATAGCATAACATGACCACTAGCATCAACAATAAATACCATGCAAGGATCATGACGATAGTACTACCATGCAAGCATTTAACCAACTAAAGGCAAAGGAACATGTATAACGATGATACTCGGGAACAGACGATAGTCATGCACCAAAGAACATAACCAACACCAACATGTACTACTACCAAGCATGTCATGCAAAGTAATATTAGCAAGAATACATGGTAACCAACTGCATATGAACATAACATGAAGATAAACACAGATCCATAAGCATTACCGAAACAACGATAGTAGTTGCAGACAAATAAGCACTTATTAAATGTTCAAGTTGAAAACCATGGCTACTACATGCAATCTGAAGGAAATATGACCTAGAGGCCGTAATAAAGTTATTATTTATTTCCTTATTTCATGATAAATGTCTATTATTCATGCTAGAATTGTATTAACCGGAAACATAATACATGTGTGAATACATAGACATACATAGTGTCACTGGTATGCCTCTACTTGACTAACTCATTGATCAAAGATGGTTAAGTTTCCTAGCCATAGACATGAGTTGTTATTTGATCAATGGGATCACATCATTAGGAGAATGATGTGATTGACTTGACCCAATTTGTTAGCTTAGCACTTGATCGGTTAAGTTTACTGTTATTGCTTTCTTCATGACTTATACATGTTCCTATGACTATGAGATTATGCAACTCCAGAATACTACAGGAACACTTTGTGTGCTACCAAAAGTCACAACGTAAGTGGGTGATTATAAAGATGCTCTACAGGTGTCTCCGATGGTGTTCGTGGAGTTCGCATACATCAAGAATAGGATTTGTCACTCCGATTGTCGGAGAGGTATCTCTGGGGCCTCTCGGTAATGCACATCACTATAAGCCTTGCAAGCAATGTGACTAATGAGTTAGCTACGGCATGATGCATTACGGAACGAGTAAAGAGACTTGCCGGTAATGAGATTGAGCTAGGTATTGGGATACCGACGGTCGAATTTCGGGCAAGTAACATACCGATGACAAAGGGAACAACGTATATTGTTATGTGGTTTGAATGATAAAGATCTTCATAGAATATGTAGGAACCAATATGAGCATCCAGGTTTCGCTATTGGTTATTGACTGGAGACATGTCTCGGTCATGTCTACCTAGTTCTCGAACCCGTAGGGTCCGCACGCTTAAAGTTCTGTGACGATCGGTATTATGAGTTTATATGTTTTGATGTACCGAAGGTAGTTCGAAGTCATGGATATGATCACGGACATGACGAGGAGTCTCGAAATGGTCAAGACATTAAGATTGATATATTGGAAGCCTACATTTGGACATCAGAAGAGTTCCGGGTGAAATCGGGATTTTACCGGAGTGCCGGAGGGGTTACCGGAACCCCCCCGGGGGTTAATAGGCCTTGTTGGGCCCTAGTGGAGAGAGAGAGGGGCCGGCCAGGGCAGGCCACGCGCTGCCTCCCCCTCTGGTCCGACTTGGACTTGGAGAGGGGGCGGCGCCCCCCTTTCCTTCTCCTTCTCCCCCTTCCTTTCCCCTTCCTAGTAGGAGTAGGAAAGAGGGGAATCCTACTCCTACTAGGAGGAGGATTTCTCCTCCTGGC
Organism: Triticum dicoccoides; assembly: GCF_002162155.2. NCBI lineage: Eukaryota > Viridiplantae > Streptophyta > Magnoliopsida > Poales > Poaceae > Triticum > Triticum dicoccoides. The sequence continues at coordinate 349,843,467 of NC_041390.1, read as the reverse complement.
GCGCCCTCTTGGTCCGGCCGGCCTCCCCCTTGCTCCTTTATATACGGGGGCAGGGGGCACCTCTAAACACACAAGTTGATCATTGATCTCTCCCAGCTATGTGCGGTGCCCCTCTCCACCATAATCCACCTCGGTCATACTGTAGCGGTGCTTAGGCGAAGCCCTGCAACGGTAGCTTCATCAACATCATCACCACGCCTTCGTGCTGGCGAAACTCTTCGTCGAGCTCTACTGGATCGTGAGTTCGCAGGACGTCACCGAGCTGAACGTGTGCTAAACGCGGAGGTGCCGTATGTTTCGTACTAAGGATCGGTCGATCGTGAAGACGTATGACTACATCAACCGCATTGTCATAACACTTCCGCTTAACGATCTACGAGGCTACATGGGCGACACTCTCCCCTCTCATTGCTATGCATCACCATGATCTTGCGTGTGCATAGGAATTTTTTTGAAATTACTATGTTCCCCAGCGGTGGCATCCGAGCCAGGTTATTGCGTAGATGTTATATGCACGAGTAGAACACAAGTGAGTTGTGGGGGATACAAGTCATACTGCTTACCAACATGTCATACTTTGGTTTGGCGGTATTGTTAGATGAAGCAGCCCGGATCGACATTACGCGTACGCTTACGCGAGACTGGTTCTACCGACGTGCTTTGCACACGTGTGGCTGGCGAGTGTGAGTTTCTCCAACTTTAGTTGAACCGAGTGTGGCTACGCCCGGTCCTTGAGAAGGTTAAAACAGCGCTAACTTGACGAACTATCGTTGTGGTTTTGATGCGTAGGTAAGAACGGTTCTTGCTCAGCCCGTAGCAGCCACGTAAAACTTGCAACAGCAAAGTAGAGGGTGTCTAACTTGTTTTTGCAGGGCATGTTGTGATGTGATATGGTCAAGACTTGATGCTATATTTATTGTATGAGATGATCATGTTTTATAACAGAGTTATTGGCAACTGGCAGGAGCCATATGGTTGTCGCTTTATTGTATGCAATACAATCACCCTATAATTGCTTTACTTTATCACTAAGAGGTAGCGATAGTCGTAGAAGCAACAGTTGGCGAGACGGCAACGATGCTAGGATGGAGATCAAGGTGTCGCGCCGGTGACGATGGTGATCAGGACGATGCTTTGGAGATGGAGATCAAAGGCACAAGATGATGATGGCCATATCATATCACTTATATTGATTGCATGTGATGTTTATCCTTTATGCATCTTATTTTTCTTTGTTTGAAGGTAGCATTATAAGATGATCTCTCACTAAATTTGAAGGTAAAAGTGTTCTCCCTGAGTATACACCGTTGCCAAAGTTCATCGTGCCGAGACACCACGTGATGATCGGGTGTTATAAGCTCAACGTTCATCTACAACGGGTGTAAGACAGTTTTACACACGCACAATACTCAGGTTAAACTTGACGAGCCAAACATATGCAGATATGGCCTTGGAACACTGAGACCGAAAGGTCGAGCGTGAATCATATAGTAGATATGATCAACATAGTGATGTTCACCATTGAAAACTACTCCATTTCATGTGATGATCGGTTATGGTTTAGTTGATATGGATCACGTGATCACTTAGATGATTAGAGGGATGTCTATCTAAGTGGGAGTTCTTAAGTAATATGATTAAGAGAACTTAAATTTATCATGAACTTAGTACCTGATAGTATTTTGCTTATCTATGTTATTGTAGATAGATGGCTTGTGCTGTTGCTCCATTGAATTTTAATGTGTTCCTTGAGAAAGCGAAATTGAAAGATGATGGTAGCAATTACACGAACTGGGTCCATAACTTGAGAATTATCCTCATTGCTGCACAGAAGAATTACGTCCTGGAAGCACCGCTGGGTGCCAAACCCGCTTCAAGAGCAACGCCAGATGTTATGAATGTCTGGCAGAGCAAAGCTGATGACTACTCAATAGTTCAGTGTGCCATGCTTTACGGCTTAGAACAGGGACTTCAATGTCGTTTTGAACATCATAAAGCATATGAGATGTTCCAGGAGTTGAAGTTAATATTTCAAGCAAATTCTCGGATTGAGAGATATGAAGTCTCCAATAAGTTCTACAGCTGCAAGATGGAGGAGAATAGTTCTGTCAGTGAACATATACTCAGAATGTCTGGGTACCATAATCACTTGACTCAGCTGGGAATTAATCTTCCGGTTGATAGTGTCATTGACAGAGTTCTTCAATCACTGACACCAAGCTACAAGAGCTTCGTGATGAACTATAACATGCAAGGGATGGATAAGATGATTCCCGAGCTCTTAGCAATGCTAAAGGCTGCGGAGGTAGAAATCAAGATGGAGCATCAAGTGTTGATGGTCAACAAGACCACCAGTTTCAAGAAAAATGGTAAAGGGAAGAAGAAAGGGAACTTCAAGAACAACGTCAAACAAGTTGTTGCTCAAGAGAAGAAACCCAAGTCTGGACCTAAGCCTGAGACTGAGTGCTTCTACTGCAAAAGGACTAGTCACTGGAAGCAGAACTGCCCCAAGTATTTGGCGGATAAGAAGGATGCCAAGGTGAACAAAGGTATATGTGATATACATGTTATTGAAGTGTACCTTACTAGAGCTCGCAGTAGCACCGGGGTATTTGATACTCGTTCTATTGCTAATATTTGCAACTCGAAATAGGGACTATGGATTAAGCGAAGACTGGCTAAGGACGAGGTGACGATGCACATGGGAAATGGTTCCAAAGTTGATGTTCTCGCCGTCGGCATGCTACCTCTACATATACCTTCGAGATTAGTATTAGACCTCAATAATTGTTATTTGGTGCCAGCGTTAAGCATGAACATTATATCTGGATCTTGTTTGATGCGAGACGGTTATTCATTTAAATCTGAGAATAATGGGTGTTCTATTTATGTGAGTAATATCTTTTATGGTCATGCACCCCTGAAGAGTGGTCTATTATTTGTATTGAATCTCGATAGTAGTGATACACATATTCATAATGTTGAAGCCAAAAGATGCAGAGTTGATAATGATAGTGCAACATATTTGTGGCACTGCCATTTGGGTCATATTGGTGTAAAGCTCATGAAGAAACTCCATACTGATGGACTTATGGAATCACTTGATTATGAATCACTTGGTACTTGCGAACCATGCCACATGGGCAAGATGACTAAAACGCCATTCTACGGAACAATGGAGCGAGCAACAGACTTATTGGAAATCATACATACTGATGTATGTGGTCCGATGAATGTTGAGGCTCGCGGCGGGTATCGTTAGTTTCTCACATTCACAGACGATTTGAGCAGATATGGGTATATCTACTTAATGAAACATACGTCTGAAACGTTTGAAAAGTTCAAAGAATTTCAGAGTGAAGTGGAAAATCATCATAACAAGAAAATAAAGTTTCTATGATCTGATCGTGGAGGAGAATATTTGAGTTACGAGTTTGGTTTACATTTGAAACAATGTGGAATAGTTTCGCAACTCACGCCACCCGGAACACCACAGCGTAATGGTGTGTCCAAACGTCGTAATCATACTTTACTAGACATGGTGCGATCTATGATGTATCTTACCGATTTACCGCTATCGTTTCGGGGCTATGCTTTAGAGACAGCTGCATTCACGTTAAATAGGGCACCAACGAAATCCGTTGAGATGACGCCGTATGAACTGTGGTTTGGCAAGGAACCAAAGTTGTCGTTTCTTAAAGTTTGGAGCTGCGATGCTTATGTGAAAAATCTTCAACCTGATAAGCTCAAACCCAAATCGGAGAAATGTGTCTTCATAGGATACCCAAAGGAAACTGTTGGGTACACCTTCTATCACAGATCCGAAGGCAAGACATTCGTTGTAAAAAATGGATCCTTTCTAGAGAAGGAGTTTCTCTCGAAAGAAGTGAGTGGGAGGAAAGTAGAACTTGATGAGGTAACTGTACCTACTCCCTTATTGGAAAGTAGTTCATCACAGAAACCGATTCCTATGACACCTACACCAATTACCGAGGAAGCTAATGATGACGATCATGAAACTTCTGATCAAGTTACTACCGAACCTCGTAGGTCAACCAGAGCAAGATCCGCACCAGAGTGGTACGGTAATCCTGTTCTGGAGGTTATGTTACTTGACCATGACGAACCTACGAACTATGAGGAAGCGATGATGAGCCCAGATTCTGCAAAATGGCTTGAGGCCATGAAATCTAAGATGACATCCATGTATGAGAACAAAGTGTGGACTTTGGTTGACTTGCTCGATGATCGGAAGCCATCGAGAATAAATGGATCTTCAAGAAGAAGACTGACGGTGACGGTAATGTTACTGTCTACAAAGCTCGACTTGTTGCGAAAGGTTTTCGACAAGTTCAAGGAGTTGACTACGATGAGAGCTTCTCACCCGTAGCGATGCTTAAGTCCGTCTGAATCATGTTAGCAATTACCGCATTTTATGATTATGAAATTTGGAAAATGGATGTAAAGACTGCATTCCTGAATGGTTTTCTGGAAGAAGAGCTATATATGATGCAACCTGAAGGTTTTATCGATCCAAAGGGTACTAACAAAGTGTGCAAGCTCTAGCGATCTATTTATGGACTGGTGCAAGCCTCTCGGAGTTGGAATAAACGTTTTGATAATGTGATCAAAGCATATGGTTTTATACAGACTTTTGGAGAATCCTGTATTTACAAGAAAGTGAGTGGGAGCTCTGAGCTTTTCTAATATTATATGTACATGACATATTGTTGATTGGAAATGATATAGAATTTCTGGATAGCATAAAAGGATACTTGAAGAAGAGTTTTTCAATGAAAGACCTCGGTGAAGTTCCTTATATATTAGGCATCAAGATTTATAGAGATAGATCAAGACGCTTAATTGGACTTTCACAAAGCACATACCTTGATAAAATTTTGAAGATGTTCAAAATGGATCAAGCTAAGAAAGGGTTGTTGCCTGTGTTACAAGGTGTGAAGTTGAGTAAGTCTCAATGCCCGACCACTGCAGAAGATAGAGAGTAAATGAAAAGTGTTCCCTATGCTTCATCCATAGTCTCTATCATGTATGCAATGTTGTGTACCAGACCTGATGTGTGCCTTCCTATTAGTTTAGCAGGGAGGTACCAACGTAATCCAGGAGTGGATCACTAGACAGCCATCAAGAACATCCTGAAATACCTGAAAAGTACTAAGGATATGTTTCTCGTTTATGGAGGTGACAAAGAGCTCGTCGTAAATGGTTACATCGATGCAAGCTTTGACACTGACCCAGACGATTCCAAATCGCACACCAGATACGTGTTTATACTGAACGGTGGAGCTGTCAGTTGGAGCAGTTCTAAACAAAGCATCGTGGCGAGATCTACGTGTGAAGCGGAGTACATAGCTGCTTCGGAAGCAGCAAATGAAGGAGTCTGGATGAAGGAGTTCATATCCGATCTAGGTGTCATACCTAGTGCATCGGGTCCAATGAAAATCTTTTGTGACAATACTGGTGCAATTGCCTTGGCAAAGGAATCCAGATTTCACAAGAGAACCAATCACATCAAAAGACGCTTCAATTCCATCCGGGATCAAGTCCAGGTGGGAGACATAGATATATGCAGGATACATACGGATCTGAATGTTGCAGACCCGCTGACTAAGCCTCTTCCACGAGCAAAACGTAATCAGCACCAAGACTCCATGGGTAATAGAATCATTACCGTGAAATCTAGATTATTAACTCTAGTGCAAGTGGGAGACTGAAGGAAATATGCCCTAGAGGCAATAATAAAGTTATTATTTATTTCCTTATTTCATGATAAATGTTTATTATTCATGCTAGAATTGTATTAACCAGAAACATAATACATGCGTGAATACATAGACAAACATAGTGTCACTAGTATGCCTCTACTTGACTAGCTCTGTAACACCCATAATGCGGCTATCTCCCACGTGTTGGGGCACGACATAGAGGCATAACCGCATGGTAGGCTTGTCGCGAGAGGGGTAATCTTCACACATACCATGTACTGAATAAGAAAGGGATAAAGAGTTGTCTTACAATCGCCACTTCACACAATACATAAAAAATCCATACATCATCCAAGGTACAAACAAAGGTCCGGCTATGGAACCAAAATAAAGGAAGACAACACCCAAATGCTAGATCCCCGATCATCCCAATTGGGCTCCACTGCCGATCAACAGACTACGAAACATAACAGCAAACAAGATCATCATCGAGCTCCCACTTGAGCTGGGTTGCGTCACCTGCACTGGTATCATCGGCACCTGCAACTATTTGGAAGTATCCGTGAGTCACGAGGACTTAGCAATCTAACACCCGCGAGATCAAGACTATTGAAGCTTATGGGTAGTGTCGTGTAATTATCTGTAACACCCTCGATGCGACTATATCTCCCATGTGTCGAGGCACGACTTAGAGGCATAATCACATTGAAGGCATATGTCGCAAGTTAGGCAATCTTCACAACATCCCATGTAATATGATAATAAAAGGGGAGATAACATAGTTGGCTTACACTCGCCATGTCAATCAAGTACATAAATAACATTACATCATCCAAACACTCATGGCCCGACTACCGCGCCAAAATAAAAGATAACCCAACATGCGACAAGGTCCCAATCACCCCCAACTGGGCACCACTACTGATCATCGGGAAAGGAAACATAGTAACGTTGAGAGTCCTCGTCGAACTCCCACTTGAGCTCAAGCGCGTCTCCTGGAGCGGAATCATCAGGCCCTGCATCTGGTGTAATAGTAATCTGTGAGCCACAGGGACTCGGCAATCTCGCACCCTCGCGATCAATACTATTTAATCTTATAGGTATGGCAAGGTAAATATGAGTGGAGCTGCAGCAAGCGACTAGCAAATATGGTGGCTAACTTATTCGCAGAAGAGAGCGAGAAGAGGAGGCAAAGCGCGAACGAGAAACTAGAGAGCAACCTGCGCAAACATAACTCCAACACCGTGTCCGCTTCCCGGACTCTGCCGAGAAGAGGCCATCATGGTAACACACTAGGTTGATTCATTTTAATTAAGTTAAGGTTCAAGTTATCTACAACCGGACATTAACAAATTCCCATCTGCCCATAACCACGGGAACGGCTTTCGAAAGTTCAAATCCCTGCAGGGGAGTCCCAACTTAGCCCATGACAAGCTCTCACGGTCAACGAAGGAATAGACCTCCTCCCAAGACGTTCCGATCAGACTCGGTATCTCGGTTCTTCAAGACACCTCGACAAGTTAAAACAAGACCAGCAACACCACCTGAATGTGCCGACAAATCCCGATAGGAGCTGCACATATCTCGTTCTCAGGGAACACTCAGATAGGTCAAGCTACGAGTAAAACCAACCCTCGAGTTTCCCCGAGGTGGCCCCGCAGGCTGCCTGGTTCGGACCAACACTCAGAGGAGCACTGGCCCGGGGGGGTTTAAATAAGATGACCCTCGGGCTACGGAAACCCAAGGGAAAAAGAGGCTAGGTGGCAAATGGTAAAACCAAGGTTGGGCATTGGTGGAAAAGCTTTAATCAAGGCGAACTATCAAGGGGTTCCCATTATAACCCAACCGCGTAAGGAATGCAAAATCCGGGAACATAACACCGATATGACGGAAACTAGGGCGGCAAGATTGGAACAAAACACTAGGCGAGAGGCCGAGCCTTCCACCCTTTACCAAGTATATAGATGAATTAAGATAACATAGCAATATATTGATATCCCAACAAGTAAATAAATGTTCCAACAAGGAACGGCCTCCAATCTTCACCTGCAACTAGCAACGCTATAAGAGGGGCTGAGCAAAGCGGTAACATAGCCAATCAACGGTTTGCTAGGACATGGTGGGTTAGAGGTTTGACATGGCAATTTGGGAGGCTTGAAAGCAAGTGGTAGGCATTGTAGCATTGGCATAGCAAAAGAGCGAGCAAACTAGCATAGCAAAGATAGTAGTGATTTCGAGGGTATGATCATCTTGCCTGCACAGTTGTCAGAGTTGACTAGATCCTCGAAAGCAAACTCAACAGGATCCTCGTTAGTGAACTCGTCTCCCGGCTCTACCCAAACAAGACAAACAAGCAACAAGGATACAATCAACCACGTGCAAGGACCAAACTAGATGATGCAAAGATGATATGCTATGCGGGATGCGATGGGGGATGCAAAATGCAAGATATGACAGGAAATGCATGAACCTGGCCTCAACTTGGAATTCCAAGTGTGCCACTGGAAATATGAGATGAAATCGCTTGAAAACGATATAAAGAACGCCGGAATCGGAGTTACGGTTTGGAAATGACAAGCGATTCAAATGACTCCGGTCTACGATTTACAGCAAGTAGGCATCTAAATGCAATGAAATGAACATGCTACAGAACTCAAACATGGCAACAAAATACATGGCAGGGATGCATTCAAGATGCTTAACAAAAGTCTAGCACTGAGCTACGGCCAATTTATCCATTAACAGGTTCAAACAAGCATGGCAAAAATGCATATGGCAAACAGATCTCAGACTTAGTGAAATTAACACTTGTCTGGAATTTCAGATCAGGTAGCACTCTTCGTAGCCACAAAACTACATGCTACAGGACCTGAACATGGCAAACTAAAGCATGGCATGGAGCTACTCAAAGAGCTTAACAAAAGTCCCTTAGTGACCTTGAGCCAAAAGGGATCATAAAGTACAATTGCAAGCATGTGAACATAGCAAAAACATAATCAGTTTTCAGACTTGGTGAAAACTGACACATGCTGAAACATAACTCAAGTAGGCATGTTTACGAGCTCGATGCACTCACTACGGTGCAAGTCATGAAAAGTTAAGCATACATCCATCAAGAAGGCACAAAATGCAAGCTATACATGGCAAGAACAATAGCATAGCATGCACGGAACAACTACAACATCATCGGCAAAATTGCAAACAAGTTGACAATCTGCCCAGTTTCACAAAGTAGCAAAAGTAGAGCTCGATTGACTCAAGCTAGGGTGCTCCATAATTGCAAACAAATACATGGATGGATAGAGCACTACAAGATTAACAAAACATCCTTACTGATCATCCTCAAACGAGGCATGGATCACTAGGAAACAACATGAACATATGGCATCATGAGATAAACAGATCAAGGACTTGGTGGAATTGCTAAGTCCCTGAAAACAGAATTAACAAGTGCACCACTTTGCAAGCTTGCACTAGTCACCACACACATCACAAAAATACATGGGTTGCACCTCTGGAAAGATGACAAAACCCTTAACAAAACATATGTAGAGCACCAGGGCATATCATGCACACAATAATCATGGCAAAAATGACAAAACTCTAAATGGAGTAGCAGAACTGACAATTATCTCAAGTAGCCCTCTTCTAACAGCATTTCGGGCATCAAGATGAACTCAAATGAAAATGACGCAATGGAATTAAATGATGTACTTTCTGAGACGAACATTTTGATATGCTATGTGCATGAATCGGAGCTACAGATGCAAAGTTACGGGGCCATGAACAGGAGCACTTGGAACGGAAAATATCAGGGACACAACAAATCGACCTCCGGATCTAGGGTTTAACCCGGCACGCGAACCGAGGCGGCGGCGCGCACTGTAGCTTCGGCGAGCTCGTTGGTGGCCGGGGCCGGCGAGGATAAGGCGAAGGCGGGGCGGTGAGGAGGGGGCGGTGGCCACCGGAGCTCGGGCGGCGGCGTGGAGGCGAGGCCGGCCGGGCGACGGAGTGGGCTGGGCGGCAGCGGAGGTCGGCGCCGGCGGAGATCCGGCGGGCGGCGGCCGGCAGGCTAGGAGAGGGGCGGCGCGGGCGGTGCGGGCTGGAGGAGGATTGCGGCGCGGGGCGCGGCCCAGGAGGCGGTGCGGGAGGGCCGGCCTCGGGCCCGTGCGGGCCGCAGCGGCGGCGGGCGCCGAGTGCCACGTGGCTGGCGAAGACAGGCCGGGGGGAGCGGGGCGGACACGTCCGTCGGTGGGATTTCATCCGGCGGCGGCGGCGAGGGGATTTTTAGGGTTTGGGAGAGAAGGAGATCCGAATTTCGGGGGGGTCTATTTATAGGCATAGAGGGAGCTAGGAGAGTCCAAATGAGGTGCGGTTTTCGGCCACGCGATCGTGATCGAACGCTCTAGATGATGGAGCAGGTTTAGGTGGGTTTTGGGCCAAATTGGATGGGTGTTGGGCTGCAACACACACGAGGCCTATTCAGTCCCTCGGTTAACTCTTGGAGTATCAAACGAAGTCCAAATGATACGAAACTTGATAGGCAGTCTACCGGTAGTAAACCAAGGCCACTTGGCAAGTCTCGGTCCAATCCGGAAACGTTTAATCCCCACACACCAAAGAAAGGTAGAAATGACCACCGGAGGGGAACGAAGTGCCGGAATGCAAAACGGACAACGGGGAAAATCTCGAATGCATCAGACGAACACGTATGCAAATGCAATGCACATGATGACATGATATGAGATGCATGACAATGATAACAACACACGGAGACAAAAACCCGAACCCGAGAAAATAAAATAACTTAACGCCGAAACGGAAAGAGTTGGAGTACAAATTGGGAAAGTTACATCCGGGGTGTTACAGCACTCCACCACTACGAAAGGATCTCGTCCCGAGATCTAGGACTGAAAGAACGCGGGGTACTCAGAGCGGAGGTGATCCTCGTGTTCCCAGGTAGCTTCATGGTCGGAATGGTGTGACCACTTGACTTTGATAAATTTGATTGACTTGTTGCGAGTCTTGCGTTCAGTCTCTTCCAGAATAGCCACGGGGTGCTCATGATAGGATAGATCTTCTTGGAGCTCAATGTCCTCGAAGTTGACAGTGCAGTCAGGAGTCTTGAAGCACTTTCGAAGCTGAGAGACATGGAACACGTCATGAACATTTGCAAAGTTTGAAGGAAGCTCGAGTTGATAGGCGAGGTCGCCTCTCTTGCTGACAATCTTGAAAGGTCCCACGTATCTAGGGGCAAGCTTCCCTTTGATACCGAAGCGACGAGTACCTTTCATAGGAGAGACGCGGAGGTAAACATGATCTCCGATCTCGAAAGCCAAATCACGGTGCTTACTATCATAGTAGCTCTTTTGGCGGGATTGGGCTGCTTTGAGGTTATCACGAATGACTTTGCACATTTCCTCTGCCTCTGTGATTAAGTCATTACCCAAAAGCTGACATTCACCGGTTTCAGACCAGTTGAGAGGGGTACGGCACTTCCTGCCATACAGAATTTCAAATGGGGCCTTGCCCGAACTTGCTTGAAAACTGTTGTTGTAGGAGAATTCAGCATAAGGAAGACAATCCTCCCACTTCATGCCGAAGGAGATCACACAAGCCCTGAGCATATCTTCAAGAATCTGGTTGACACACTCGACTTGACCGCTAGTTTGGGGATGGAAAGTTGTGCTGAAGCGGATGTTCGTGCCCATGGCCTTCTGAAAAGAATCCCAAAACTTTGAGGTAAAGATGCTGCCACGGTCTGAAGAGATCACTTGTGGAATACCGTCCAGAGAGACAATACGAGAGGTATAGAGTTCCGCCAATTGAGCTGCAGTGATCGACTCTTTGATAGGCAGAAAATGAGCCACTTTGGTGAGTTTGTCGATGACAACGAATATAGCATCATTGCCACGCTTGGACTTTGGAAACCCAGTCACGAAGTCCATTTCAATGTGGTCAAACTTCCATTCTGGAATGGCAAGAGGTTGGAGGAGACCTGCTGGCCTTTGGTGTTCTGCCTTCACTCTTCTGCAGACATCACATTCATTCACGAATTGAGCAATCTCTTGCTTCATTCGAGTCCACCAATAAGCCTGCTTAAGGTCCTGATACATCTTCGTGCTCCCAGGGTGGATGGAGAGGAGAGAATTGTGAGCCTCGTTCATGATCACTTTACGGAGGTCACCTTTGGGTACAACAATACGATCCTCGAAGAAGAGAGTGTCCTTGTCATCAAGGTGGTAGCACTTGTACTTGGGTTGACTCTTGGCAATCCCAATCTTCACCTTTTTCACCATAGCATCAAGAAGCTGGGCTTGGTGAATCTGGTCTTCCAAGGTAGGAGAGACTTGAAGGTTGGCGAGGAAACCTTGAGGAACAACTTGCAGATTAAGTTTGCGGAAAGCTTCACAAAGCTCGGGTTGATAAGGCTTGAGAATCAGACTGTTGCAGTAAGCCTTTCTGCTCAATGCGTCATCAATCACATTGGCCTTGCCTGGAGTATACTCAATACTCGGATTATACTCTTGAATCATTTCGACCCATCGAGTTTGCCTGAGGTTGAGATTAGGCTGAGTGAAGATGTACTTGAGACTCTTGTGATCAGTGAAAATGTCCACTTTTCTTCCCAATAGAAGATGTCTCCAAGTCAAAAGAGCATGCACAACTGCCGCCAACTCGAGATCATGAGTGGGGTAGTTCTTCTCATTAGGCTTCAATTGGCGAGAGGTATAAGCAACAACTTTCTTCTCTTGCATCAATACTGCGCCAAGAGCTTGGAGAGAGGCATCACAAAAGACCTCGTATGGCTTGGATTCATCAGGTGGAGTCAGAACTGGAGCAATGATCAATTTCTCTTTCAAAGTGTTGAAAGCAATGTCACACTCCGGAGACCAAATGTACTTGACGTGCTTCTGAAGAAGATTTGAGAGAGGCTTCGCGATCTTAGAAAATTTTTCAACGAATCTTCGGCAATAGCTTGCGAGACCGAGGAAGCTACGGAGTTGCTTCACGTTCTGAGGAGGTTCCCAATTCACAATTGCAAACACCTTCTCAGGATTCACGGCAATGCCCTTGGCAGAGATGACATGACCAAGATAAAGCACCTCATCGAGCCAAAATTCACACTTGGAGAACTTGGCGTAGAACTGATGTTCTCTGAGCTTATCGAGTACCAAACGCAAGTGCTTGGCATGATCTTCCTTGTTCTTGGAGAAAACCAGAATGTCATCGAGATAGACCAAAACAAAGTCATTGGTGTAGGCGTTGAAGGTGAAATTCATCATGCGAGAGAACGTGGAGGAGCATTGACGAGGCCAAAAGACATGACAGTGTATTCATCTGAACCATAGCTTGTCCGGAAAGCCGTCTTGGGAATATCTTGCTCATGGATACGAATCTGATGATAACCCATACGGATATCAAGCTTGGAGAATACTTGGGCACCTTTGAGTTGTTCGAACAGCTCATTGATGTTGGGAAGTGGGTATTTGTTCTTATTGGTCTTCTTGTTCGATGGACGGTAATCAACACAAAGTCGGTCCATTCCATCCTTCTTCTTCACAAAAAGAACACCAAAACCCCACGGAGAAGAACTAGGCCGGATGAGACCCATTTTCTCTTGAATATCGAGTTGCTTCTTCAGCTCCTTCAATTCTTCAGGTCCGAGCTTGTAAGGACGTTTGCACACAGGTTCCGTGCCGGGCTCAAGATCAATAACGAATTCAACTGGCCGGTGCGGAGGCATTCCTGGAAGCTCTTCTGGAAAGACGTCTTGATATTCACAAACGACTGGAATTTGAGAGATGGGATCCAATTCACCCTTCTCATTGAGAGAAAACAGACGGATGGTATCATCACGAGCGGCAAAGGCAATTACATCCTCAAACGAATGAGTCAATTGAATCTGCCTGGCTGCACAATCAAGCTGAGCCTTTTGCTTAGAAAGCCAATCCATTCCGAGAATAAGATCAATATCGGAATTACCAAGAACCATTGGGGAAGAAAGGAACTTGTAGTCGCCCAGTGTGATAGTAACATCTGGCACCTCCAGACTTGCACTCAAATGTTTGCCAGGAGAAACGATATCCATTTGTTCACCCAAATGAGAAGAAACGAACTCATGCTTGGTAAAAAATGGCTTTGACATGAAACAATGTGATGCACCCGTGTCAAAAAGAACTTTAGCAGGAATATCATTAACAGGAAGGTTACCCATGATGACATCTGACGAGTCCTCTGCTTGAGCTGCATTCATCAAGTTGACCTTGGCATGCTTGGGGTTATGCTTGACCACAGCTGTACTTGCCGATCTGACAGGAGGAGGAGGAGGAAGACGCCTCTGGTTGAAACACTTGTTGGCATAGTGACCCTTCTGTTGGCACTTGTTGCACGTGACCTCTGAAAGCGGACGGTGATACGGAGCACTCGATCTTGGAGCTTGAGACGAAGTCTTGTTCTGAAAGCCAGGGTTGGGTGGGAAGATCCACTGCCACCTTTGCTCTTCTGCTGATACGGCTGACGGAACGGAGGAGGAGGAAGCCAATACTTCTGCTGCTTGGCCACTTGAGTAGAGGAAGAAGGAGTAACATCTCTGACTCGCTTCTTGGAAGCATCACACTTCAACTGAGCAGCCTCTTGCTTCAATGCCATGTTGTAGAACTCATCGTACCTCAAGGGCTCAAAGAGGACAAGAGCTAGCTGAATTTCTTCCCTGAGACCACCCCTGAACTGATATATCATGCTCTTCTCATCAGGTACGTCCTGCTTGGCAAAGCGGGCAAGCTTCTGGAACAACTTGTTGTAGTCATAGATAGACAAAGAGCCTTGCTTCAGGTTGCGGAATTCCTCACGCTTTCTTTCAACCACGCTCTGGGGAATATGATGAGCTCGGAAATCTCGACGGAAATCATCCCAAGTAATAACACGTCCACCTCTGGAGTCCTTGTACTGCTGGAGCCATTCTGCAGCTTGATCTTTGAGTTGGAAGGAAGTGAACTTGACAAAGTCCTCAGGACTGACATTACTGCACTCGAAATGCTTGTACAGATCCACAAGCCAATCGTCAGCATCGGTTGCCTCAACACAATTGCTGAAAGTCTTTGGCCCGTTAGAAAGGAACTGGTTGAGTGTAGCAAAGTGATTCTGATTGTTGCCTTGATCCCCTTGGTTGCCTTGATTGCGCTCTTGGAGAATTTGCATGATCAACTGAGTGTTTGCATTGGTTGCGGCCATCACAGCTTGCCATGCCTCTGGAGGAGGTGGAGGTGGTGGCGGATCAGGATTCGGAGTCGTGCGCGTTGGAGGAGCCATCCTGAAGAGGTTGACATCCATTAGCACATTGATAGACAAATATTGAAGCTGAATCCAACGGAATGAAAATTGCAACATATAGTCTTCACATCGGAACAAAATGAACGAATGCATTCCTCTTGAAATGGTCACATATCCATAAATTGAGAAGCCACGTAGAATTAAGGTAGAGAAATAAATTAACAAGGTACGGATCAAGAACGAATAATCGGTAAGAAATCCCAATCTCAAACCAATATCCGTGGAAGAAGAACTAGAGCTACTAGAATTCCCACCTATGAAACTCCCAAACCTTTCCGGTTATGCAATCAGGTGTTGGGGATACAGGGGAAGCATAATATCTCACCCAAACTAGCAAATCCTACATCCAGCTGTATCCATCCTTCAACACATAACCGAGAAACCTTCGGAAACCATCTACCTCAACCTTCGAAAAGCATCTGTTATACAAGTTATGGCGATACTCCCGAACTCCCGCCCCAGTACTGGGTGGCGTCGAGGTTATCTCACCAACGAACTGCATAAAAGAGATTTTTGATGTCGGCGTACTAAACTCAGTTATTCCAGAACTGCAACGATAAAATTATGATGACAACACCTTAGAGCTTAACTCCCCGGGACACTTCCACTAAACCCCTGACAGGAGGCACCAAGGCAATGTTCTCATCATAAAACCATCGGAACGATTCCAAGATACCCGCGTGATCCTAAATTTTTTTTAGTGAAATTTGAGAAGAGAAGAGTCAAAACTCTACGTCAGGATGCCCTACCAGAGCGATGAGGAGACTGGGAAGTAAAAAGAATTCCTAACTCTCCGATATATAATTCCTAAATGACTCAAAACATTTTTCTAGACACAACTCGGCCGCTAAAAACGATCAAGCAATGGGGCTCCTAATGTCGGGGAAGGCTCTGATTACCAACTTGTAACACCCTCGATGCGACTATATCTCCCACGTGTCGAGGCACGACTTAGAGGCATAATCGCATTGAAGGCATATGTCGCAAGTTAGGCAATCTTCACAACATCCCATGTAATATGATAATAAAAGGGGAGATAACATAGTTGGCTTACACTCGCCACGTCAATCAAGTACATAAATAACATTACATCATCCAAACACTCATGGCCCGACTACGGCGCCAAAATAAAAGAGAACCCAACATGCGACACGGTCCCAATCACCCCCAACTGGGCACCACTACTGATCATCGGGAAAGGAAACATAGTAACGTTGACAGTCCTCATCGAACTCCCACTTCAGCTCAAGCGCGTCTCCTGGAGCGGAATCATCAGGCCCTGCATCTGGTGTAATAGTAATCTGTGAGCCACAGGGACTCAGCAATCTCGCACCCTCGCGATCAAGACTATTTAAGCTTATAGGTATGGCAAGGTAAATATGATGGAGCTACAGCAAGCGACTAGCAAATATGGTGGCTAACTTATTCGCAAAAGAGAGCGAGAAGAGGAGGCAAAGCGTGAGCGAGAAACTAGAGAGCAACCCGCGCAAACATAACTCCAACACCGTGTCCGCTTCCCGGACTCCACCGAGAAGAGGCCATCATGGTAACACACTCGGTTGATTCATTTCAATTAAGTTAAGGTTCAAGTTATCTACAACCGGACATTAACAAATTCCCATCTGCCCATAACCGCGGGCACGGCTTTCGAAATTTCAAATCCCTGCAGGGGAGTCCCAACTTAGCCCATGACAAGCTCTCACGGTCAATGAAGGAATAGACCTCCTCCCAAGACGTTCCGATCAGACTCGGTATCTCGGTTCTTCAAGACACTTCGACAGGTTAAAACAAGACCAGCAACAGCGCCCGAACGTGCCGACAAATCCCGATAGGAGCTGCACATATCTATTTCTCAGGGCACACTCAGATAGGTCAAGCTACGAGTAAAACCAACCCTCGAGTTTCCCCGAGGTGGCCCCGCAGGCTTCCTGTTCGGACCAACACTCAGAGGAGCACTGCCCTGGGGGGGGGGGGTTTAAATAAGATGACCCTCGGGCTACGGAACCCCAAGGGAAAAAGAGGCTAGGTGGCAAATGGTAAAACCAAGGTTGGGCATTGCGGGAAAAGCTTTAATCAAGGCGAACTATCAAGGGGTTCCCATTATAACCCAACCGCATAAGGAACGCAAAATCCGGGAACACAACACCGATATGACGGAAACTAGGGCAGCAAGAGTGGAACAAAACACTAGGCGAGAGGCCGAGCCTTCCACCCTTTACCAAGTATATAGATGCATTAAGAAAACATAGCAATATAATGATATCCCAACAAGTAAATAAATGTTCCAACAAGGAACGGCCTCCAATCTTCACCTTCAACTAGCAACGCTATAAGAGGGGCTGAGCAAAGCGGTAACATAGCCAATCAACGGTTTGCTAGGACATGGTGGGTTAGAGGTTTGACATGGCAATTTGGGAGGCTTGAAAGCAAGTGGTAGGCATCGTAGCATTGGCATAGCAAAAGAGCGAGCAAACTAGCATAGCAAAGATAGTAGTGATTTCGAGGGTATGATCATCTTGCCTGCACAGTTGTCAGAGTTGACTGGATCCTCGAAAGCAAACTCAACAGGATCCTCGTTAGCGAACTCGTCTCCCGTCTCTACCCGAACAAGACAAACAAGCAACAAGGATACAATCAACCACGTGCAAGGAAAAAACAATATGATGCAAAGATGATATGCTATGCGGGATGCGATGCGGGATGCAAAATGCAAGATATGACAGGAAACACATGAAACTGGCCTCAACTTGGAATTCCAAGTGTGCCACTGGAAAGATGAGATGAAATCGCTTGAAAAAGATATAAATAACGCCGGAATCGGAGTTACGGTTTGGAAATGACAAGCGATTCAAATGACTCCGGTCTGCGATTTACAGCAAGTAGGCATCTAAATGCAATGAGATGAACATGCTACAGAACTCAAACATGGCAACAAAATACATGGCAGGGATGCATTCAAGATGCTTAACAAAAGTCTAGCACTGAGCTACGGCCAATTCATCCATTAACAGGTCTCAGACTTAGTGAAATTAACACTTGTCTGGAATTTCAGATCAGGTAGCACTATTCGGAGCCACAAAACTACATGCTACAGGACCTGAACATGGCAAAGTAAAGCATGGCATGGAGCTACTCAAAGAGCTTAACAAAAGTCCCTTAGTGACCTTGAGCCAAAAGGGACCAGAAAGTACAATTGCAAGCATGTGAACATAGCAAAAACATAATCAGTTTTCAGACTTGGTGAAAACTGACATATGCTGAAACATAACTCAAGTAGGCATGTTTACAAGCTCGATGCACTCACTACGGTGCAAGTCATGACAAGATAAGTATACATCCATCAAGAAGGCACAAAATGCAAGCTAGACATGGCAAGAACAATAGCATAGCATGCACGGAACAACTACAACATCATCGGCAAAATTGCAAACAAGTTGACAATCTGCCCAGTTTCACAAAGTAGCAAAAGTAGAGCTTGATTGACTCAAGCTAGGGTGCTCCATAAATGCAAACAAATATATGGATGGATAGAGCGCTACAATATTAACAAAACATCCTTACTGATCATCCTCAAAAGAGGCACGGATCACTAGGAAACAACATGAACATATGGCATCATGAGATAAATAGATCAAGGACTTAGTGGAATTGCCAAGTCCCTGAAAACAGAATTAACAAGTGCATCACTTTGCAAGCTTGCACTAGTCACCACACACATCACAAAAATACATGGGTTGCACCTCTGGAAAGATGAAAAAACCCTTAAGAAAACATATGTAGAGCACCAGGGCATATCATGCACACAATAATAATGGCAAAAATGACAAAACTCTAAATGGAGTAGCAGATCTGACAATTATCTCAAGTAGCCCTCTTCTAACAGCATTTCTGGCATCAAGATGAACTCAAATGAAAATGATGCAATGGAATTAAATGATGTACTCTCTGAGACGAACATTTTGATATGCTATATGCATGAATCGGAGCTACGGATGAAAAGTTACGGGGCCATGAGCAGGAGCACTTGGAACAGAAAATATCAGGGACTTGGAACAAATCGACCTCCGGATCTAGGGTTTGACCCAGCGCGCGAACCGAGGCGGCGGCGCGCACTGTAGCTCCGGCGAGCTCGTTGATGGCCGGGGCCGGTAAGGAGAAGGCGAGGGCGAGGCGGTGAGGAGGGGGCGGCGGCCACCGGAGCTCGGGCGGCGGCGTGGAGGCGAGGCCGGCCGGGCGGCGGAGTGGGCCAGGCGGCAGCGGAGGTCGGCGCCGGCGGAGATCCGGCGGGC
>NC_041390.1:349773145-349823296 GCF_002162155.2 Triticum dicoccoides | reverse complement strand
GGCGCCGAGTGCCACATGGCAGGCGGAGACAGGCCGGGGGGAGCGGGGCGGACATGTCCGTCAGCGGGATTTCGTCCGGCGGCAGCGGCGAGGGGATTTTCAGGGTTTGGGAGAGGAGGAGATCCGAATTTCGAGGGGTCTATTTATAGGCATAGAGGGAGCTAGGAGAGTAAAAATGAGGTGCGGTTTTCGGCCACGCGATCGTGATCGAACGCTCTAGATGATGGAGCAGGTTTAGGTGGGTTTTGGGCCAAATTGGAGGATTGTTGGGCTGCAACACACACGAGGCCTATTCGGTCCCTCGGTTAACCGTTGGAGTATCAAACGAAGTCAAAATGATACGAAACTTGACAGGCGGTCTACCGGTAGTAAACCAAGGCCGCTTGGCAAGTCTTGGTCCAATCCGGAAACGTTTAATCCCCACACACGAAAGAAAGGTAGAAATGACCACCGGAGGGGAACGAAGCGCCGGAATGCAAAACGGACAACGGGGAAAATGCTCGAATGCATGAGACGAACACGTATGCAAATGCAATGCACATGATGACATGATATGAGATGCATGACAACGATAACAACACACAGAGACAAAAACCCGAACCCGAGAAAATAAAATAACTTAACGCCGAAACGGCAAGAGTTGGAGTACAAATTGGGAAAGTTACATCCGGGGTGTTACATTATCATAGCAGATGTCCTAGTGAAAGGACTTCGTCGTGGCGCCATCGCAACTAGGAAGCTTAAAGGGGTTAATCGGAACAAAGGACACGAGAGGTTTATACTGGTTAGGCCACTTGCGGTGAAGGTTAAGCCTAGTTCAGTTGATGTGGTATTGCTAGGTTTCGATGACCAAGGAGCGAATACGTTAACTTGGCTCTTGATCTCTTGTTTCTTGCCCTAAACCGCCACCGGGTCGTCCCCTTACAACGTGTTGACGACCTGCGGCCTGTAGATTCCTGGCCGGCTCATACAGCGTGTCCGGCTCGGTGACATCTCTTACATGCCTTGCATTACAAGTCTATTCATACATGGCGGTTTATACTTACGGGCCTTAAGCCGCCTCTGGGCTTGGGCCTATTATAAGCCTTATTGTAAATTGTCACCTTGTATACTCTTCGGGCTTCATTCACGTAGCCCGCCGTTGTGGTTGACCCGGCCCCTCTTCGGCGGGTCATACCTGGTAGTCATATCCCCAACATTTGGCCTCAGGTTGATTTGAACTTTGTTCATGTCAATCTTCAACACTTAGAAGAAATCAATCTTCCACTACTTGTAAAAGCTCTATAACCCGCCATGACATCACCTTCAGAAAATTTGGAAACATGCCATGACGTCATCTTAACGGATCCTTATCTTAAATGCCTTCCGAAAATCGAGGCGTCTAATTAGCTAGATAATCATCATTTTGGCCTTCCTTACTTTTCGCGCCTGTCTGTTCACCTATCTCCTTATAAATAGGCATGGCTGGTCTTCCTCATTCTTCTTCTTCCTTCTCTCGCAACCCCTCTGTCGCTCGAATTCCGCCGCCGCCACAGCGCTCACCGTCGTCCTCAACCTTGGCCGCTGCGTCAACCTGAGCTTGTCCCAAGAACAGCGGCGATCCTCCATAGTAGAACTGCGTCCGTAAGTTCTTGCTTTTCCGCACCTTAGATACGCATTAGGGTTTGCAAGCTCTTCTGTGTTCTTCGCTGTTCATCACAAATTCTTCGTAGTTTCTCCACCACATCCTCTTTTGATCTAAAAGAAATGTGGAACTCATGCGGTAGCTGTTTTGCATCCATTTTAGATGCTAGTTGATCCCCTTTTCTTGTACAAAGGCCTCCTTAGAACTGAAGAACTCCTATGTACTGGTTTTTTAGGTCTATATTTATTTTCCCTTTTGAACAATCTTGATCCAAAATAATAGCAACAGCTTGTGAAACTTGTTTATCTTAGTACTTAGACAATTTTTGTCGCTGGCAACTTTTGAATACTTTTAGTCATGGCGGCTTATCATGCCGGCTCATTTTTCCTTCATATATCATTAGCCCTTACTTAAGCCGCCATTACGAATCTGTATTGCAGACATTAACCTGTGATTCCACCATTCAACTTAAATCGGCAAATTGCTTCCTTTTTAGCTAGTCCTCTAACTATGCCGCCAAAGACGGCGACAGTTTCAACTGGGTCCCTTCCACAGTCACTGACGCCACTCTGAAGGATTTTGTTATCATTGAGTTTTTACCAGAGAAGAGCATTATGTCTTACCGCGCCCCTGACCCGGCCAAAGAAAAACCTCAGCCCAAGGATGGTGAAGTCATTGTATTTACCGATCATATGAACCGGGATTTTTCACCACCCGGCTCAAAATTCTTCAGAGATGTTCTGCATTTTTTTCAAGCTTCATCCACCAGATCTTGGACCCAGCTCCATATCAAACATCTGCAATTTTCAAGTTCTTTGCCAGGTTTATCTTCAACAAGAACCTACTATTGAACTCTTCAGAGAGTATTTCTATTTGAACCATGAATACACCAACGGCACCAACTTGGAACTTGGTGGAATTTCGATTCAGCGCAGACGGGATGCTGTCTTTCCCTTAGTAGTCTTACAAAGCCATCCCAAGGATTCGAACCAAACTTGGTTTTATTGCAAAGACACGTCGCTAGCTGATGAACAACGAATGTTGGGTTATCGCACGGAGCGTCTTGACACTAAGTTTTCACTCCCCGACAAGCTTTCTGCCGCTGCACGTAAGAAGCTCATCCCAACCATCAAAAGGGTTCAAGCCTTATTGGGAAACGGCTTAACTGGAGTTGACTTGATCCGCTGTTGGATCGCATGGAAGGTCATCTCTCTGAGCTGCCGATCTGACTTGATGTATAACTATACCAGAGGCCCAGATGACCCTCTGCGTCATAGTTCTCTACAACTGACTGAAGAGGCCATTGTTGAAATGTCAACCACTCTTGTCAACAGTAAGTATGAAGACTGCAGCAAAGTAGGATTGAATCCTTTCTGCAAACTTAACCCGGCAGTAGAGGTAAATCCCTTTGACTCCCCTCTTTTTCAGTAGTTAAATACTTGCATGATTTTTAACCTTTTATTTGCCTACAGGCCAAATCTGACTTTTGGAAGGCCAAATATGATCATGAAGCTGCCAAGAAAGCTAGAGCCGCTGCCATAGCCGCCAAAAAGACGACCCGGAAATCTAAGAAGAAAACAACTGCTTCTGATATGTTCAAGTTGGATGATATTTCTGAGTCAGAGGTAGCCCTTGACTATCTTGGCCTACTTTTTAACAATCTTATTGACACTGACTATTATAAGGAAGACACGGGGGCCAGCCAGGCAGTAGAAGAAGAGGTAATTATTTCCTCCGACTCAAAACCTTTGCCAAGATAGAAACCTCGACTGGTAACTCGGAAAGTAAGGTTTTCAAACTCTTTGGCTTATTTGGATCCTCATTTTCTTTTGAAAAAACAGCAACATGAGAGCCGCCATCAGACCAGGACCAGTGACGACAATGAACTGCCCTCCGGCTTACCGAAAACTCCTCAGAAACGCCAGAATGAGGTTTCCTTCACCTTTGACTTTTGCCTTTATCAATGAATCTATTTCCTTGCTCTTTTTAATTGTGATTTCACTTTTGCAGGAGGTCTCTCATTCTTCTGGTGATTCTTCACAAACTCAACTTCCAGCTTTCAAGACTGCCCTTGGGTAAAGATAATTATCCTTCTTCTGCATCTTTATGTCCGTATCATTATACTAATTCGTCAAATTCCTCTTAGTGGTAAAGGAAAACCTAAGAAAGCAAGGGTAATTAAGCCGACTGAAGACCCAAAAGTCGCTGAACCGACATCACTGACTCCTGCCCCGGGACAACCTGAAGCACCAGAAGACCCTACTGTGAATGTTCAAATAGATCCTCCTGAGCCGTCTGTTGACGAGACTATTCTCAATCTGTAACGCCCCGAGACCGTTGAGCCAGGTGTCCTCCAGTTATTCGCCGTTGTTGCCATGTCATTTGCTTGCGTGTTGCATGTTTTCATGTCATCATGTGCATTGCATCATCATGTTTTAAAAACTTGCATGCGTCCCGGCCTCCTCGTTCTCTCCGTTGTCCGTTCTGAGCCCAGACACACTTTCACGCGCCCGCGGCACGTCCGAAATATTATTTTATAAGTGACCGGAAAATGTTCTTGGAATGGGGTGAAAGTTGGCGTGCGGTGTTGTTTTGTTGTTAGTCGGCAGCCTGCCAAGTTTCCTCGCGTTCGGAGTCCGTTTGATGCCCCAACGGATAACTATAGCGGCAATATACCCGGTGTTATCGTCGGACGTTTTTGGTCTCCGGAAATCGTGCCGGGCTGCATCTCTCCCCTCTCGTCTCAAACCAACCCGCTCTCCACAGCCCACCTAGGCCCATGCCTACCCCTCTTTGCGCAGTGCACCGGACCTCCTCGCGCGCGCGTCCGAAAGCTGTCCCGGACTCGACTCGGTCAGTCGTCACCGTTGTGTCCGGATCATCCCCAAACATCTACAAAACGCCACCGTTTTGTGAATTGGACTTCCTTGTGTATTTTTCTCGACCGCTCGATTTTAATTGGAGGGACGGATTAGCCCCTAAACTCTCCCTCTTTCCTTATATATAGTCCCTAGTCTAAATCCTCCCCTGTCCAGCCGTTGCCGCCAGCCACCTGGTCTCCTCCTCTGTTTCCGCGCGCCCCCAATCACGAGCCAGCCTCCAGATCCACCCGCAGCCATTCCTCTCGATCTCTCCCCACCAGCCTCCTCCTTCCTTTGATCCAACCAGCCGCAGGATCAGGGGAGGAGCCCTCACGCCCGAGCCTCGCTGACCCTGCAGGCCGCGCCCTCCGGCGACCCCGCCGCCAGTGGCCATGACCAGGACTGACCTCATCCTGGTCCTCTCCTCCTGTTTTTCCCTCTCTCTCTCTCACGGTGGTTCTCTCTCTCTCTCTCCTTCCCAGGAATGAAAAGGAGTTCGCCCAAGCTCCATGGCGCCACCGCCACCGTCCTGCTTCGTCTGGTGTCCTTCGAGCAGCGCCACCCGCCGGATCCGCTCGATGTTCGCCTCGTCCCTGCGCCCCAAGTCCCGCGTCAGAGCCGCCTGCAACCCGCCCTCATCGCCACCTCGACCGCTCCTCTCCTCCTCGAGCTCCTCGTCGATGACGAGAGCCTCCAGCTGGACCCCGCAGGCCGCACCCTCCAGCTCATCGCCGCGGTCGGTCCTCCCCAATCCTCGTCTCCGGCCTCTGCTTCTGCGTTTGGAAACGACGACGAACGGCGACAAGTCGCCCGTCTGCGTTGACCCCTCCTCTACCTCGTGCGAAGCCCAGTTCCAGCAGGGCGTGCGTGGCCTAGCGCCAAGGCTCGGCTTCCTGGAGCCCGATGTGACGAAGCCCATCCTTTGTTTGCTCCTGTGCAGCCCAGTTCGGGCCAGTTTCGGCCCGAGTTGTGTTTTTTTCTGCAGTATGTTTTAGCTTATTCCAGAGAACGCCCGTTTTGTAGAAAAGCACTCATACATCATGCATATCATATCTCACAAATCGTGCATCAGATTAAAACAAACTTAACATGAAAGTTGCTTAGAATTGTGTGTAGTTTCATATTATGTCACTTTCATCCATGTTTAAAATGTCTAAAATGATGTTTGTTTAAATTTGCTCCTATGCTATGCTAAAATGATTTAATTCATAACTATTCAGCCGTAGCTCCGAATTTAATAATCTTTATATGTAAATGGGGTAGAAAAATGCCTAGTTTAACATGGTGGCCTTACTTTGCATGTTTAACAACTCTAAAATACGGTTTAGGGCAGAACAGTACCAAAAATATGCATATGGGGCTTTACCGGAATTGTTGTTCGTTGTTTCCGGCCTCATTTAAACTTGCCTAGATAGGTAGTTTTGTTGTGCTTCACCCCTTGCCATGTTAATCAACATTTAATATTGTTGGGTACATAAACGAGAGAGAACTAAATAAGTCATGTGGTGTTTTCTTCAATATGCAACTCCGTTGCATAATGAGCTCCACTTAATTTGTAGGATTGTTTGTGCACTTTGCCATGCCATGCTTCATTAAACCGGACATGCATCATACTCGATTGTGCATCACGCCATGTTGATGTGTTGGTTGTTTACTATGTTGTATGCTTCTTTTCCGGTGTTTGCTTCTTCGGGTTGGATCCGGTAACGTCATGTTGTGAGGATTCGTTCGTCTACGTCTGTTTGTCTTCGTCATGGACTCGTTCTTCTTCCTTGTGGGATCTCAGGCAAGATGATCATACCCTCGAAATCACTACTATCTTTGCTTTGCTGGATGCTCGCTCTTTTGCTATGCCAATGCTACGATGCCTACCACTTGCTTTCAAGCCTCCCAAATTGCCATGTCAAACCTCTAACCCACCATGTCCTAGCAAACCGTTGATTGGCTATGTTACCGCTTTGCTCAGCCCCTCTTATAGCGTTGCTAGTTGCAGGTGAAGATTGGAGGCCGTTCCTTGTGGAACATGTATTTACTTGTTGGGATATCATTATATTATCTTGTTATATTAATGCATCTATATACTTGGTAAAGGGTGGAAGGCTCAGCCCTATGCCTGGTGTTTTGTTCCACTCTTGCCGCCCTAGTTTCCGTCATATCGGTGTTATGTTCCCGGATTTTGCGTTCCTTACGCGGTTGGGCTATTATGGGAACCCCTTGACAGTACACCTTAAGTAAAGCTCTTCCAGCAATGCCCAACATTGGTTTTACCATTCGCCACCTAGCCTCTTTTTCCCCTGGGTTTCGCGGACTCAAGGGTCATCATTATTTTAACCCCCCCCCCCGGGCCAGTGCTCCTCTGAGTGTTGGTCCAAACTGTCAGCCGCCGGTGGCCACCAGGGGCAACTCTGGGCTGGCCTACTCGAAGTTTAGACAATCCGGTGTGCCCTGAGAAAGAGATATGTGCAGCTCCTATCGGTATTTGTCAGCACATTCAGGCGGTGTTGCTGGTTTAGTTTTACCCTGTCGAAATGTCTTGTTGTACCGGGATACCGAGTCTGATCGGAATGTCTCGGGAGGAGGTCTATTCCTTCGTTGACCGTGAGAGCTTGTGATGGGCTAAGTTGGGACACCCCTGCAGGGTATTGAACTTCCGAAAGCCGTGCCCGCGGTTATGGGCAGATGGGAATTTGTTAATGTCCGGTTGTAGATAACCTGAACCTTAACTTAATTAAAATGAGTCAACTGCGTGTGTAACCGTGATGGTCTCTTTTCGGCGGAGTCCGGGAAGTGAACACGGTTGTTGGAGTTATGCTTGACGTAGGTTGCTATAGGATCACTTCTTGATCATACTTTTATCGACCGTGCTTTGCCTTCTCTTCTCGCTCTCATTTGCGTATGTTAGCCACCATATATGCTAGTCGCTTGCTGCAGCTCCACCTCATACTTTACCTTACCCATACGCTTAAATAGTCTTGATCGCGAGGGTGCAAGATTGCTGAGTCCCTATGGCTCACAGATACTTCCAAAACCAGTTTGCAGGTGTTGATGTTACCAAGCAGGTGATGCAACCAAGCTCAAGGAGGAGCTCGATGAAGATCTTATCCATTGTTGTTGCTTCGTTCTATTTGATCAGTAGTGGAGCCCAGTTGGGGTCGATCAGGGACCTTTGTCGCATTTGGGGTTCTTCTTTTATTTCGGTTCTGTAGTCGGACCTTGATTGTATCTGGTTGATGTAATGCTTTATTTATGTAATTGTGTAAAGTGGCGATTGTAAGCCAACTATGTATCTCTTTTCCCTTATGTATTACATGGGTTGTTTGCGAAGATTACCTCACTTGCGACATTGCTTTCAATGCGGTTATGCCTCTAAGTCATGCTTCGACACGTGGGAGATATAGCCGCATCGAGGGTGTTATACAATCTCTCTACTGTCGAACCGTCAAGCTCAACTAACCCGCCGGCAACTTATGACAATGATGTTCTTATCACTGGTAGTAGATTCGTTGAGCCAGGCAATCCAACGGTACTGGCCAGACACTCTGCCAAGCAAGAGGCTTTGGAAAAGCAGAAAGTTCACTTTGACATCTCTCACTATGCTCACCTGAGTATTAGTGATGTGCTATCTGGCTACCTTAGTCACGTGCATTCTAGCCGTGACTCTGAAATTGAGATGGTCAAACAGCTGCAATTAAAATATGAGGTATGATCTCCGGCTTATATTAGCTTATATGCTCTGCTAGCCCCCCAAGTCTCCTTATTATGATAAACTTGAATGATCTGTAGACTTGTGATATAGGTTGACGTTCTGACCTAGATTTTTCCAAGTCCGGTTTAAAATGTTTAACCGGATTTATCTGATTAGCATAATTTCACCTGTAGTCCCCAAGGGCCGGCTTAATTCATCATGAATGAGTTGGTACTTAACTTCATAGCTGTCTTGAATAAGTCCAAACTAATACTATTATCCAGCTCAAGAGGAAAAACCTTCTGAATATCATGCATTAGCCCCAAGTGCCAAGCGTTGTTACTTGCAAAACACTTGGGACTTGTTTTTAGAAGAGTCATTTTTGCATTTAAAAATTGCTTTGGCAGACATTAGCCCCCAAGTGCCGAGTGGTGTTGCTTTGCAAATCACTTGGGACTTTAATCATTATGACCTTTATTGGAATAAACTTTGACACACCTGTGCATGTTTGTAGACTACCATAACTGACTTGGATTCTCAACTGACTGATGCGAAAACCCCGTTGGCGTCTCAAGAGACTGAGATAAAGAATACCGACTCCAAACTCCAGTTGAGCCTATCCGAAGCAAAGAAACTGAAGACCAGTTTTGATGTAGAGAAAAAATCCTGGGCCGATGAAAAAACCTTGCTGATACAGCGTGCTGAGACAGCCAAGGCAGCTCTCAAGGAGGTTACCACTGAACTCACCGGTTTAAAGAACCGTGTGTCTCGGATGGTCTCTGCAATCTTTGGTGAGTCATTGTATTATTTACTTAAACTCTATTTTTGCCATAAATATAAGCCGCCTGCTTAACTTTTTAGAATACTCATAGGTCCACGGAGCAGCAATCTAAGCCAAAACAGCTTGATAAAACTCAAGGCAGTTTACACCCTGGTGGACCAACTATATACTGGAGCTCAACAGGCGCTTGCCATTATTTCCAAGCCAACCAAGGATGAAACCTCTTGAGTGATGTCTTGAAGAAGTTATCTATCTTACCCTCCAGATTCCAAGAAGTCAAGCGGTCCTATGCAAGAGTCGGAGGCCTAACTGCTCTAAGCCTCTCCAAAGCCTGGGTACCAGAACTAGACCCGGCAGATGTAGCCAAGGGGTATCCCAGCTTTAAGGAAGACGGGACTCCGTTTGATCAAGAAGATTTCGCTGCTTGCGTGAAGGGAATTCATCCTCATGCCACCATCCTTGGCGACGAGACCAATGTTGATAAGTATCAGCCGGGTTTGACGCTGAGAATAAAAAGATGGCGACTCCTTCATATAAAGTGATAGATCTACTCCCGCCGGTTCACCAGCATACCTTTGCCCCAGAAATTGAACCGTCTGGTCTAATTGATGATGAAGCTAAGTTCGTTGCTCTTCATGTCTTTGACTGGTCCAAGCCCAGTTTCCAAATGGCAGAGGAAGATGAACCGACGAGGGAGGAGTCGTAAACATCCAACTAACCCCGCCAAGATTTAATGAACTGACTTTAGTTTAGCATCTGTTCAGGAGAAAAACAGTATTACCCTTTTGGGCTCCAAATGCCTTGTAATAGGCTAGCTTAAAACATCATGATCTGCTTATGCCATCGTGCATATCATACTGCGTACGACACTTTTATCCGTCGTATCAATATATGCTTTACATCCTTTATCATATATGTAGCGTTTGAATCTGTTCCTGTATGTAAATGATGAAAAACTTTCCTGGCGGTTTGTCACTGCACAGGTCAAAACTCCCAGTACATACATATGGAAATTAACATAAATGTATAATCAAGGCTAGATGTAAGGATAAATAAGCCTGGAAAGTCTTTGATTGAAGAAAACACAGATAACTCTGTTATGAATTTTAATGACAATATCATACCTGTGATCTTGAATCTAGACTACAGGCTTGTGTAACCCGAACAGTAAGGGTGATAACAAAATCTTTAAAAGCCAATACTTCCTTATGTATGATGACTGTTATATACTTGGCAATTTATTGTCAAAAACCAAGACGGTTTAAATTGACCATACATACAGTTAGATTTAGACAAAAAAAACCGAAAAACAAAAGATTGTCTTTCAAACAATGTAAGTTAAATACCAAGAAAAATTTGGAGGCTTCTAATTCAAATACGATCAGTAAACCAGACCATAGGGGTTAAGCTAGGATTCGAATAGGATCATGTAGCCCCAAGTGGTTGTGGCGTTGCGCCGATCAAGAGGGTACCGACAACTATGTTCTCTTTGGTTCGAATATGACCTATGCTTGAACAGGAAGCCCCCAAATGACCTTGAGAGATTTTTAATGACCCTGATTCGAATACGATCCAAGTCGGACCCAAAATGGGTTAAGCTACGATTCGGATACGATCAAGAAGCCCCCTAGTGAGTTTGGCTTTGCGCCGATCAAGAGGGTAATGATAGCTATGTTCTCTTTGGTTCGAATACGACCTATGTTTGAATAGGAAGCCCCCTAGTGATCATGAGGTTTTAACAGCTAGATTTGAATACGATCATGAGCCGGACCAGGAGGGTTAAGCTAGATCCAAATACGATCAGCCTCCAATTGGTCGTCTTATACTTAAGATAACAAAGACTTGTGATCATTAAGGAAAAAAGGATGGAGGTCCTGCTTTATTACTTATCATAATATATACAACATCAAAGTATGTACATTATGAGAGCCGCTGGCTCAAGTGTAGTAAGGCCGAAGATGAGCAATATTCCACGGTCGGCGGGTCTCCTCCTCCGAATTACGTGACTCTTTGTGCTCTCGAACATCGATAAGGTAGTGTGACCCATTATTCAAGTTCTTGCTGACCACAAAGGGTCCTTCCCAAGGTGGGGATAGCTTGTGCGCATCAGACTGATCCTGGATGAGCCGGAGCAGCAAATCACCTTCTTGAAAGGTTCTTGACATAACCCGACGGCTATGAACGGCGCAGGTCCTGTTGGTAAATCGCTGAGCGGGTTGCTGCTAAGTCACGCTCTTCATCTAGTAGGTCAAGTGCATCCTGACGGGCTTGTTCGTTATCAGCTGCAACATAAGCCGCTACTCAGGGCGAGTCATGATGGATGTCACTAGGCAGGACTGCCTCTGCTCCATAAACCATGAAGAAAGGCATATAACCCGTAGACCTGTTAGGGGTAATATTGATGCTCCATATCGCAGAGGGTAACTCTTCCACCCAACAACCCGGCGTCCATTGTAGAGGAACCATAAGCCGGGGTTTTAGACCATTCAGGATTTCCTGATTGGCTCTTTTAGCTTGACCATTGGATTGGGGGTGAGCTACTGATGAAACATCAAGCCGGATATGTTCCCGTTGACAGAATTCTTCCATAGCTCCTTGGGATAGGTTGGTGCCATTGTCAGTAATAATGCTGTGTGGAAAACCAAAACGAAAGATCACTTTCTTCATGAATTGAACCGCCATGGCCGCATCACACTTACTGACCGACTCTGCCTCAACCCACTTTGTGAACTTGTCCACTGCCACCAACAGGTGTGTCTTTTTATCTTTGGATCTTTTGAAAGGTCCAACCATGTCAAGCTCGCAGACTGCAAACGGCCAAGTAATTGGAATCATCCTCAATTCCCGAGCTAGCACGTGCGCCCATCGTGCGAATTTTTGACACCCATCGCACCTACTGACTAGATCCTCTGTATCGGCGTGAGTCATTAGCCAATAAAAACTAGGACGGAAAGCTTTGGCCACAATCGACTTTGAACCAGCATGATGGCCACAATCTCCTTCATGGAGCTCATGAAGAATTTCTTGACCTTCTTTAGGAGAGACACAACATTGAAACGCTCCGGTGACACTGCGATAATACAACTCACCATTGGAAATTGTCATTGACTTAGACCGCCGGGTTATTTATCTAGCCAAGGTCTCATCCTCCGGCAACTCGCCCCGGGTCATATAAGCCAAATACGGCACTGTCCAATCTGGAATGACATGAAGAGCCGGCACCAATTGTGCTTTTGGGTCTGGAACAGCCAAGTCTTCCTCTGTAGACAACATGACAGAAGGGTTATGCAGAACATCTAAAAAAGTGTTAGGCGGCACCGGCTTATGCTGAGATCCCAAACAGCTTAAAGCATCAGCTTCTTCGTTCTTTCCGCGGTCAATGTGCTCCACTTGATAACCCTTGAAGAGTCCAGCAACAGCGTCAATCTCACGGTGATAAGCCGCCATGGGAGGATCATTGGAATCCAACTTGACCGATACTTGCTGAGCCACCAAATCTGAGTCGCCAAGGCACCGTACCTGGCTTAAACTCATTTCTTTAGCCATTCGAAGACCATGGAGTAAGGCCTCATACTCAGCTGCGTTGTTAGTACAAGGAAACATCAACCACAACACATAACAAAACATGTCACCTCAAGGGGAAGGTAAAACAACTCCATCCCCCGAGCCCTCCAATTGCCTGGACCCATCAAAATGAATCATCCAATACGTGTTGTCTGGCTTATCTTTAGGTATTTGCAATTCCGTCCAATCGTTAATGAAATCCACCAGTGCTTGAGATTTGATGGCAGTACGCAGCACCTACTTTAAACCGTGAGACCCAAGTTCAATGGCCCACTTGGTGACTCGTCCCGTGGCTTCTCTATTTTGAATAATATCTCCTAAAGGAGCAGAGCTAACCACAGTGATAGGATGACCCTTAAAGTAATGCTTAAGCTTCCGGCTCGCCATGAACACCCCATAAACGAGTTTCTGCCAATGTAGATATCTCTGTTTGGACTCAATGAGCACCTCAGTGATGTAATAAACCGTCCGTTGAACCGGATATTCCTTGCCAGCCTCTTTGCTCTCTACAACAATGGCCACACTAACAGCCTGTGTGTTAGCAGCCACATATAACAACAGTGGCTCCTTATCAATGGGAGCAGCAAGAACCGGCGGCTCAGCGAGCTGTCTTTTCAGATCTTCAAAGGTAGAGTTAGCAGCATTACTCTAGACAAAATCATCCGTCTTCTTCATCATTTGATATAACGGCATAGCCTTCTCACCTAACCGGCTTATGAAATGGCTTAAAGCTGCAACACGACCCGGTAGCCGTTGAACGTCATTGATGCACGCCGGCTTAGCCAAAGACATAATCACCTTTATTTTCTCCGGGTTAGCCTCAATGCCTCTGTTAGACACCAAAAAACCCAAAAGCTTGCCCGTCGGTACTCCAAAAACGCACTTGGCCGGGTTAAGCATCATCTTGTAGACCCGGAGGTTATCAAAAGTTTCCTTCAGATCATCACCAAAGTTTCCTTCTCTCTGGATTTCACCACTATATCGTCCACATAAGCATGAACATTAAACGCAATCTAGTTGTGAAGACAGTTCTGCACACACCGCTGATAAGTCGCCTGGGCACTCTTAAGCCCAAAAGGCATGGACACATAGCAAAAGGCTCCAAATGGAGTAATAAAAGCTATCTTCTCTTGGTCCTTAACCGCCATCTTGATCTGATGGTAACCAGAGTAAGCATCCAAAAATCTCAAACGCTCACAACTTGCCATAGCATCAATGATTTGATCAATACGAGGGAGAGCAAAAGGATCAGCCAGACAGGCTTTGTTTAAGCCCATGTAATCCACACACATACGCCAGGTGTCGTTCTTTTTAAACACGAGCACCGGGTTAGCCAACCACTCTGGATGAAAGACTTCAATAATGAATCCGGCTGCCAAAAGCCGGGCCACCTCTTCTCCAATAGCCTTGCGCCTTTCCTCGTTGAACCGCCGAAGAAACTGCCTAACCGGCTTAAATTTTGGATCAATATTGAGAGTGTGCTCAGCGAGTTCTCTTGCTACACCCGGCATGTCAGAAGGCTTCCATGCAAAGATGTCCCGGTTCTCACCGATGAACTCAATGAGCGTGCCTTCCTATTTGGGATCCAAATTAGCACTGATAATAAATTGTTTGGATCAGTCACCAGGCACAAAATCAATCATTTTGGTATCGTCAGCTGACTTAAACTTTAGCACCGGCTCATGTTCAGTAGTTGGCTTCTTCAAAGATGTCATGTCTGCCGGGTCAACATTGTCTTTGTAGAACTTTAACTCCTCCATCGCGCAAACAAATTCCACGTAAGAGGCATGGCCTTCCTCACACTCCAAGGCTATCTTCTGACTTCCATGTACTGTGATAGTACCTTTATAACCCGACATCTTGAGCTGCAGATAAACATAACACGGCCGTGCCATGAATTTTGCATAAGCCGGTCGTCCAAACAGGGTGTGATATGGGCTCTTGATTTTGACCACCTCAAAGGTTAATTTCTCAGCCCTGGAATCATGCTCATCTCCAAAAGCTACCTCTAGCTCAATCTTACCCACTGGGTATGCCGACTTACCAGGCACAACTCCATGAAAAAGAGTGTTGGACGTCTTAAGACTTTTGTCAGTCAACCCCATGTGACGGAATGTCTCATAATAGAGGATATTGGTGCTACTGCCTCTGTCCATGAGTACTTCAGTAAATTTATATCCACCAACCTGAGGCACCACCACCAAAGCCAGATGACCCGGATTGTCAACCCGAGGAGGGTGATCCTCCCTACTCCACAGAATAGGCTGCTCAGACCATCTCAGATAACGAGGAACCGCCGGCTCAACAGCGTTAACCGCTCTCTTACAAAGTTTCTAGTCCCCTTTGCATAAACTGGTGGTGAACACATGATACTACCCACTGCTTAGCTGCTTTGGGTTACTCTGAATCCCGGATTGCTGCTTCTGCTGACCTCCTTGGCCAGATTGCTGATTATAACCACCTTGATTACCTTGAGGGCCCTGGCCATGAAAATCGCCACCGCCTGAATTACCGCCCGGGCCATGAAAACCTCCACCGCCTGAGCCACTGTCAGGTCCATTATTACCGTCGAACATGTTAGAATTCTTCAAAGCCTTCATGATCGTACAGTCTTTCCATATATGGGTGGCCGGCTTCTCCCGGGTGCCGTATCTTGGATAGGGTTCATTTAGCAACTGCTCGAGGGTGGGACCTGACCCGCCAGACCGAGGAGGCGGCCTCCCCTTACGTTGTTGATTGTTGCCTTGCGCATTCGCCACAAACTCTGAGCTGCCGTCAGCCTTACATTTATTATTACCTCCTTGATTTGCCGAGTTATGCTGAAGACCCTTAGCGTTGCCATTCTTCTTTACCTTCCCCGTCTTCTCTTCATCAGATGCAGGATCCTTGGTACTATCTGAATCGACATATTTGATTAGAGCCGCCATCAGCTGGCCCATGTCATTACAATCGCACTTGAGCCGCCCTAGCTTCTGTTTCAGAGGTTCAAAACAACAATTTTTTCCAACATTAAGACCACGGAGCCGGCATCCATTTTATCAGACAAATGAATTATTTCCTTCACCCTGCGCACCCAATGGGTCATGGACTCACCTTCTTCTTGCTTGCAATTAGTCAAGTCCATAATCGACATGGGCTGCTTGCATGTATCTTTGAAGTTCTGAATAAACCAGGCTTTTAACTCGGCCCAGGAACCAATGGAATTAGGGGGCAGTCCCTTTAACCAAGTGCGGGTCATTCCATCTAGCATCATAGTGAAGTACTTAGCCATTGCTGCGTCACTGACCTCCAACAATTCCATGGCCATCTCGTAAATTTCGATCCTTGCCCCGGGCTGTAAGTCGGCTGTGTAATTAGGCACCTTCCGGGGCCCCTTGAAATCCTTTGGCAAGCGCTCATTCCGCAGAGCTGGTACCAAGCAAGGGACACCTCCTGTCCTTGTGGCCACACCAGCGTAAAAAGAGGTCGTCAGATAAACCAGAAAAGCTTGGTGAGCCTCCTGCTCAGCTGCCTCTTGAACCGCCCGCTCAGCCTCTTGGCGGATTCTATCCTGGTCAACCAAGTTAAGAGCTCCATCATGCGCTGGGTCATGCCTATGCGGCTGGTTATGGCGCTGGGCGTTGCTTGACATGACTGTTGAATCCATATGCCTGCTATTGCTTGGGCTCTGGCTTGGGCGAGGGGTTGAATGAATCCTGTCTCGACTATAAGAGTATGCCTCCTGCTGTGCCAGAGTTGTCTGAAGGAGTTCTCTGACCCTTCGCGTTTCGATCGCAGTTGGAGAGTCGCCCTCCATCGGGAGAGCAGCCAAACGCGCCGATGCAGCGACCAGATTCTCCAAAGGGTTAGAAAAATGACCCGGTGGTGTCGGTGTATGATGAGGCGGAGCAGTATTCACACGAGGGGCTTCCGTAGTCCGTGGAAGAACCGGCGCCCCAGCCCCGGGTGTTGCAATCCGATTCACCTCTGGTGGTTTACTGGGACCTGCACCGGGTGTGTGGAAGAGGTTCCCAGTATCGTAAGTCAGAGGCAGACGTGATTGAGTCTTCTGGTGCCTTCTCCTCATGACATCATTTGATGCGTTCTGATCCATCGTCAGCCAAAAAAGCCTCTGATTGAAGCTGCTGAGCCCGAGCATCTAAAGCCGCCCGCTCTGCAGCCATCCTGACGTCCTCCGCCGCCAAGTTTTCCTTGGCTTGTGCTACCTCCTCACGTAACCGTGCCTCCTCCGCATCATGCTGAGCCTGATCCATCGGTTCGACCACAGCGGTCAACAAGGCCATCATCCTATCCATGAGATCCATCAGCACCTGAGTTGGTGGGCGCGCGGGGTCTCCTGACCTGGCCGCTGCCGACCCGGTGGTTATTGCTGCTGCAGCCATAGAGTTTTGAGCGGGCTGCGTACCAGTCAGAAAGGTCCCCGCTCTGTTCGGCGGCTCAAAGGGGTCCGAAATACTGCTGCCATCAGAACAGCCCCCGAGCCCGCCATCTTGTAGTTGATGCAAGGAATCCGTCTCACCTGTGGACGACTCACTGTTAGAGTAGATGGCCGTCTCAACGCCATCCACAGATCCTTCAGAAAGCTCCCCTCCATGGATGCAACCCACGAAGGCGCGCCTCACGGCGGGCTGAGTCCGGGAGGGTCTCGCACGCTGAGCCGTCTCGATGAGGTCGGTGCAGATGTCCGGCTCAGGGCCCGGCTCGCCGATCCGGACGATAAAGACGTGGATTCTTCTAAAGGGGACCTGGTACCCGTATTCAATTGAGCCGGCATCAGGGCCCCAGCCTGTGTCGTCGATGTAGAGCTTGCCATGATGACTCTTGGTCATCCGGCCACAGCGTATCCCTTGAGCCCTTCGAAGCTGCTCTTAAAGAACTCAAATCCACTGTGTGCTGGCCCCACGGTGGGTGCCAACTGTCATGGAATTGTCATGGTAGATGTCCTAGTGAAAGGACTTAGTCATGGAGCCATCGCAACTAGGAATCTTAAAGGGGTTAATCGGGACAAAGGACACGAGAGGTTTATACTGGTTCAGCCCCTTGCGGTGAAGGTAAAGCCTAGTCCAGTTGATGTGGTATTGCTAGGTTTCGATGACCAAGGAGCGTATTCGAAACCTAGCAATACCACATCAAATGGACTAGGCTTTACCTCCACCGCAAGGGGCCGAACCTGTATAAACCTCTCATGTCCTTTGTCTCGATTAACCCATTTAAGCTTCCTAGTTGCGATGGCTCCACGACTAAGTCCTTTCACTAGGACATCTGCTGTGACAATTCCACGACAGGTAGGATAGGGTAATGAGGTGGAGCTGCAGCAAGCACTAAGCATATATGGTGGCTAACTTACGCAAATAAGAGCGAGATGAGAAGCAACGCAATGGTCGATAAACTATAAGTGATCAAGAAGTGATCCTGAAACTACTTTTGTTCAAGCATACCACAAGACCGTGTTCACTTCCCGGACTCCGCTGAGAAGAGACCATCACGGCTACACATGTGGTTGATTCATTTTAATTAAGTTAAGTGTCAAGTTCTCTACAACCGGATATTAACAAATTCCCATCTGCCACATAACCGCGGGCACGGCTCTCGAAAGTTTAAACCCTGCAAGGGTGTCCCAACTTAGCCCATCACAAGCTCTCACGGTCAACGAAGGATATTCCTTCTCCCGGGAAGACCCGATCAGTCTCAGAATCCTGGTTACATGACATTTCGACAATGGTAAAGGAAGACCAGCAAGACCGCCCGAATGTGCCGACAAATCCGGATAGGAGCTGCACATATCTCATTCTCAGGGCACACCGGATGGGCAAGACATCGGGTTGTTGTCGGATTTCGGGTTCCGGCAGACCCTTGAGGTTTGAACACTGGGGTGCGCGCGGAGATTTCGCTTCCTACCTACCTGCACCCCTCCGCCTCGCTAAGATCTAAGCTATGGAAAGAACAACACAAGAGACATAGGGTTTATACTGGTTCGGGCCACCGTTGTGGTGTAATACCCTACTCCAGTTTGTGGTGTGGTGGATTGCCTCTTGGGCTGATGATGATGAATGATACCAGGAAGAACAGCCTCGCGAGGGTCTGTTCTTGGCTGGGGCGATGAACTGCTGGGAGGAGTTCAGCCACCCTTCTCTCTCTCTCTCTCTCCCTCTGATCGAACCCCTCTGAACCCCTCTCTTGGGTGGGTGGCTGGTCCTATTTATAGAGGCCCTGGTCCTCTTCCCAAATATCGAGCGGGAAGGGAGCCAACAATGGCGGGCTAATTTAAAGGGGGATAGCTAGTACTCGCTATCCTGACAAAAGTAGTTTTCGCCTGCACAAAGCTCTGGTGGTGACGCCGTCCTGGGCTCCACGATGACCTCTGTCTTACAGTCTTCCTAGTCTTGGTCTCGTTGCACCGAAATGGCAACCTTTGCCTGATGCCTCGGTACTCCGCGGCTGCACTTGCCCCCTTTGTACCAAAGAGGAAAGGAGGACAATGCGCGGGCTGGCACCCGCCTGGCGCCCCTGGTCGTCATGACTTGCATCACGGGCACCTCGTGAGGTACCCCGCCTTGATCTCTCCGCCTCCTCGCGAGCCAGCCTGATGAGGACGTGCCTGAGGAAGCACCGTGTCATCCACCCCGCGAGGCTTGGCCCCTCGCGAGGGTCTTGGGTCTGTGTTGATGAAGATGGGTCGTGCTGGGCCCCCCCTTGAGCCACGCCGCAGGCCGTAGGCAGGCAAGTCTGGGGACCCCCATTACCAGAATGCTGACAGTTGTCATAGACCCTGGTTGCCCAGGGGGCACCGGACATCGCCCAGTTCGGACCAACACTTAGAGAAGAACTGGCCTGGGGGGTTAAACATAAAGATGACCCTCGGGAGTGTGACTCCCAAGGGAAAAGTGGGTGGTGGTGGGGCAAATGTAAAACCAAGGTTGGGCCTTGCTGGAGGAGATTTATCCAAAGCAAACTGTCAAGGGTTTCCCATAACACCCAACCGTGTAAGGAACGCAAAATCAAGGAACATAACACCGGTATGACGGAAACTAGGGCAGCAAGAGTGGAACAAAACACCAGGCATAAGGCCGAGCCTTCCACAATTTACCAAGTATATAGGTGCATTAAAGTAAATAAGATAGAATAATGATATCCCAACAATATCCATGTTCCAACATGGAGCAAGCTTCATTTTCACCTGCAACTAGCAACGCTATAAGAGGGGCTCAGCAAAAGTGGTAACGTAGCCAAACAACGGTTTGCTAGGAAATGTGGGTTAGAGGCTTGACATGGAAATATGGGAGGCATGATATAACAAGCGGTAGGTAGCGTGACATAGCGATAGAGCGAACAACTAACAAGCAAAGATAGAAGTGATTTCAAGGGTATGGTCATCTTGCCTGCAATGTTCTCAGAGTTGTCGAAAGCTTGATCCTCGTTAGCGTACTCAACAGGTTCCTCGGTCACGTACTCGTCTCCAGGCTCTACCCAAAGCAAAAACACAAAGCAAAAGACCAACAATCAATAACGGTGCAATGCACAAGCAATATGATGCAAAACATGGCATGATATGCAAGACATGATATGTAATGCATATGCGTGCTCCGAAAGGGAAGAATTATCAAGGCATCAACTTGGCTAACCAAGTATGCCACTGGAAAGATGAGATGATTTCGGTTGAAATCGATATAAAGATCACCGGAAACAGATGCACGGTTTGCAAATGGCAAGCAAAACAAGGATGGTGCAAAACAGTAATTAACAGCATGATGCCACTTAGCATGCAACAAGAAACTAAACTAATGCACTCCAGCCTAACAACAAAGTATGTGGCAGTGATGTACAAGAGATGCTTGACAAAGCATGAACACTGAGATACGGCTAAATAACACAAGAGCAGGTTCAATCAAGCATGGCAAAAGTGCAAAAGATATCAGCATCACAGACTTAGTGAAAATACTAACATGTTAAAAACAACATCAGGAAGCAATGTTTACAGCAAGCAAACAACACGCTACAGGAACATATCATAGCAAACCAAGAAATGGCATTATTCTACTAAAAGTATAGATCAAAAGTCCCTTACTGAACATGATGTCACCCATGTAAACGTAGAAAGTTTTATTAACAGTTACAGACTTAGTAGAAAAATAGAGCATGGCATAAATAGATTCACGATAGCAACTTTCCGAGCTCATGCCACTCACCACAAAGCATTGCATGACAAAACAAGCATAGAAACAGCAACATGACATGTTCATGAAGCTAACCATGGCAAGAGAAAGTTCATAGGATGCATGGATCACTAGCAACAACCATAGCAATATTGATTAACATGTTAACATTCTGCCAGGAACATTTTATAGCAAAAGTAGAGCAAGAACAAGACATGCTAAACAACTCCATAATTGCAAACAGGGGCACGGATGGAAACAGCAAAATCACATGTTCAACACATCCTTACTGAAGTATCCCAAAATAAGCATGGATCTCACTATAGCATCAAGTTTACATGGCATCCAAATAACAGCAGGAAAAAGGACTTAGCAAAATCCTAAGTCCCTAAAAACAGCAACATCATGAAGCCTAGTTTGCATGCTTGTACTAGTAACCACATAGATCACAAAAATACAAGACAAGCACCCCTGTAAATATGGCATCGTGTATTTCAAAACTCATATAGACCTCATACTCATATGATGCACATATCAAATGCAAAAAAATGACAAAAACCTCATAAACTGATAAGTACCAGCAGTTAACATTTTATAGCACTCTTGCATTAATGAAAATGGCATCATAAAGAACATGAACATGCATGGAAATTCTTCTAACATGAAGAGCTCAACGAGAGTAACATTTCTACATATCATATGCATGAAACGGAGCTACGTGCATGGAGTTATGATGATCACAAGATGCACACACAATATGAGCTTTCCCAAACTTAGAAAAAAAAACATGGGCACAGAATAGCTAAAACACGACCAGGCGGCGGATTGGCCGGGTGCTCACAATGGGTCACTCGGGCCGGACAAGGAGAGGAGGCAGGCCGGGCCGGGGAAGCTGGGGCTGGGCAGGGGAGGCGCTGGCCCACACGGCCGAGCAACGGCGTCGTCCTCCTCCCGATCCCGCCTGGATCGAGGAGGCAGGGCGGCGGTGCCCTGCGATGATGGCGAGGCGGCGGAGCCGAGGTGAGGCGGGGCGAGGACCGGCCGGAAGCGGGCAGATCTGGAGCGGCCGGATCCGTTCCTGGCGGCAGCAGTGTCGGACAGTGACGGGAGCTCCGGGTGGTGGGCGGAGCTCAATGAGAGGTAGCGCGGGACACGCGGCACGGAAGCCGAGACGATGGCCATGGTGGATGATGGCGGGAAGCCGGTGAGGATGGCGAGCGGCGCTAGGGCGGCGCGTGGGCGCCTGCGGGAGGCGCTCGGGCAGATCTGGCGGATCGGTCCCGGCGGGCCGGCACGGTGCGGGGGAGCGGCGGGAGAGGTGGCGCACTGCCATTTGTTGCGGGTGGCCGCGGAGTTGAGGTGGCATG
This sequence comes from Triticum dicoccoides, assembly GCF_002162155.2. Taxonomy (NCBI): domain Eukaryota; kingdom Viridiplantae; phylum Streptophyta; class Magnoliopsida; order Poales; family Poaceae; genus Triticum; species Triticum dicoccoides. Next base: position 349,801,261 of record NC_041390.1, on the reverse strand, counting down.
ACGGGATTGGCTGGAGCGATGTGGAGGGCTGACATGTCCGGTGGTGGAGGAAGAAACATCCGGCGTCACGAGGGGAGCAGTGCTAGGGTTTGTACTGTGCGAAAATTCGGAGGGGATCACATATATATTGGTAGAAGGAGGTGGGAGTGTCCAAATGAGGTGCAGTTTTCGCCAACACGATCGTGATCCAACGGCGTAGAACATGGAGATGGTTTAGATGGGTTCTTGGGCTATTTTTGGAGGGGTGTTGGGCTGCAACACAAAGAGGGCTTTTGCGGTTACCCGGTTAACCGTTGGAGCATCAAACTGCCTCCAAATGGAACAAAATTTGATAAGCGATCTACCAGTAGTGTACCAAGGCCACTTGGCAAGTCTCGGTCCATTCCGAGAATGTTTAACACCCGCTCACGAAAAGAGACAAGAGGATTGCGCCGGTGCATGTAGGAGTGTCGGATAGCGAAACAGACAACAGGGAAAATGCTCAGATGCATGAGACGAACACGGATGCAAATGCGATGCACATGATGACATGATATGAAATGCATGACATGAACAAAATGCAAAACAAAGACAAAGACACAACTACGAAGGGGAATCTCAAATCGCATCTCCGGAAAAGGCAAGAGTCGGAGTTACAAATATGGAAAGTTGCATCGGGGGCGTTACAACACTCCACCACTACGAGAGGATCTCGTCCCGAGATCTAGGATGGCACCGGAGGGAAACTGAAAAGGAAGAGAACAGGTAAAACTAAGTTGCTTCTTCAACAAACGAGTGAAACCAAAGAACCTTGATAGGTTAAACCATTCCGAGAAAAGAATACAACGGAGATGAACAAAGTTGGAAACACTCCATTAGAAAAAAAAAGAACAAGGAAGAACAAATTCAGACAACACTCCGGTTAACAAGAGATGCAAGACTTGATACGATGAAAAGAACTTAAGAAGAGGACACAACACTCCGGTTAAATGGATAAGCATGAAACAACACGATCCTCACAAACTGAGATGATGAGTGAAGAGAGCAACATCACAATGCCTCCAGAACAAATGTCAGAATGGAATCAAAAGAACGGAGGAGAAAACAACATCTTCTACCTCAAATGAGCTAGAAAAGGCATCCTTAGGAGAAGGATCAAACGGAGTTGTTGGAAAACCAACAACGAAAAGATTAAGCTTGTTGTCGGCTTATGGAAAACACGTCAAAATCTTGAGGTGGAATTCCGCCACTAACGAAAAACAATAGATTGGATTGATATAAACAAGGAGACGAGAAACTTATTTCACCGGGAGGATAAATGGAGAACTTGGGTCATTTATAAGCACCATAAATAGCAACAATCCTTAGGGAAAGCTTTAGGTGAAATATAACCCAAGATAATTCCAATGAAGAGATTGATGGGTTGCAAAGGATCTCATGAACGAATTGAAAATGATGGGTTTACAAAATGTCATTCCAGAAAACTTGTGAATCATGAAACACCAAGCAATTCTCAAAAATGACGTAACACCACCTCAACAGATAAAGTATAATGAATTGCACTTCGTAATGCAAAATGAAGAATACTTGAGCTCCTCTAAAAAGAATCTCGATGAACACTTCGAGAAGGAATTAAATCCTTGATGAACAACCATGTAGAGCCTCCATGAAGAACTCCGGTAATAAAAGGATAACGAAAACAAAGAGAAGTTGAAAACACAAGGTGAAGCCTTGCGATGATTTAGATGGAGCTTCGTGGTGATATAACCGAGAAAAAATTGGAACTCCGGAAAGAAAGAAGAATCATCTCGAACCGAGAACGTGATACGATGAACAACTCCGGAAAGAAAGATGAACAAATGAAATCAAGAATTTTGATGAACCTCCAGAATAAGGAATTGAATTTACTCGGTGAAACAAGAATAAGAATTACATTACGCTTATCCTTAACCAATTTAAATTGATGACGAGCAACGGATTTGGCATACTACTTATTCTCGTAGAAAGGATTAAGATAGATATTGCGCAAACTTGAGAAGGTCTTTGACGAAGCACCGGTAGAATTTGGAAAGAACAAATGAATTGATACAATAACAACGGAAGTGAATTCTTGAACGAGCCGCCATAAGAATTGAAAACGAACGAAGTAAAAGGGGTGAATCACCGGTAAGAATTATAAAACGAATGAAGATACTTGAGGGAATTTGATACAAGAGAACGAAGAGATCACGAGCTGATTAGATAATACTTGAATGATGCACCGGTAAAATTTGGAGAACGAGAGCTGAAAGCTGAGAATGAGTAATATTTGAAAAGATGGCCTTCGAAGGAAAGAAATGGAAACAACTCATGAAATGCTCCGGATGGGTGAAAAGAATTCTCACAATCAAAAACAATTATGAGAGGATGGCATCAAGCTTGAACTGCGCATCTTTGGAATAACGGATAAGATTTGGAGGAAAAACTATTCTCCGATCTTCAAATGCAGAGAATGACGAGGAGAAACACCACCATGAATTGTAGAGGCACTCCAGAATGAAAATTAAAAAGGTTGAACCCACGATGAAAAGAATTTGAATGATCTTGAAGAAAGACATATGGCTAATGACAATCCATTCTGACGTCAAACTTGGAAAAGAATTTAAGAGTAACTCCAGAAAAAAATAGAAGAGTCAGGTAAGATCCTGGGAAAAGACCTTTGGGTTAGGACCCACTCGAAAGATACATCGTTGAATGATTTAAAACAGAGATTGCGCCGGTTGAATTAAATGGCTTGAATGAGATAACATTCTCGAAATAGCTTGAACGAATACATAGTGGAGACACGAATCTTTGAGATATCTGCAGCACTCTAGAACAAATGAATGGCGAGAAGTGGATGATTAAGAGGTGCACCGGTATGAGAAAACATATGAAACGAGGAAAAGATATGAGCGACAAAACTTGAATTGAGTCCACCGAAAAAGAAAAGAATGAAGAATGATGACCTTGTAGAGCATCTTCATGAGAACCAACGGGTAAGAACATTGACGGAAAAGAATGGAGAGACACCCCATCAATAAAAGGATACATGATTTAAGAAATCTGAGTCCTTGAAGAAAATGGTGGGAGGGGAAAACAAAGACAACTTGGGTCAGATGAAACAAACAACGTTGGGAAAAAACGCTAAGAGGTGATCTTGCGAAAAGGAAAAATGATAGGGTCAACTTGAAGAGAAACGCACTGGTTGGAAAGAATTGACATGACAACCTCGATGATCAAGAAGGATTGGTGTTCACATAGAAATGTGAGAAAACCACTTAGGGAAGGTATGGAATCAACACTTGACATTGAAGCAACTCGAATACTACAAACCAAAACAAAAAAAAGGGTTGGCTTGCAAAATAAGCCGGAACAAACATATGATAGATCCCATATCGTATCATGTGTCTGTTGGAAAGATATTCTAGGAGGCACTTGAATTCCCACCTATAAAACTCCCGAATTTTCTGGTTATGCAATCAGGTGTTGGGGATACACGGGAAGCATAATATCTCACTCAAACTAACAATTCCTACATCCAGCTGTATCCATCCTTCAACACATAACCAAGAAACCTTCGGAAATCATGTACCTCAACCTTTGAAAAGCATTCGTTATAAGAGTTTTGGCAATACTCCCGAAATCCCGCCCCAGTACTGGGTGGCGTCGAGGTTATCTCACAAACAACTGCATAAAAGAGATTTTCGATGTCGGCGAAACTCAGGTATTCCAAAACTGCAATGATTAAATTGTAACGACAACACCTCGGAGCTCAACTCCCCGGGACACTGCCACAACCCCTAAATGTCAGGAGGCACCAAGAACAATGTTATCGTCACAAAACTATCGGAACGATTCCAAGATACCCGCATGATCCTAAAAAAATTCGTGAAATTTGAGGAGAGGAGAGTCAAAACTTCTACGACAGGAGGCCCCACCAGAGCGACGAAGGGACTGAGGAGTAACAAGAATTCTACTCTTTGATATGTATAATCCTAAGACTCAAAACATTTTGTTCTAGACTAAACAACATCAGCGATTCAATCAAGCAGGGGGACCCTAAGTCGGGGATGGCTCTGATTATCAACTTGTAACAACCATAATGCGGCTATATCTCCCACGTGTCGGGGCATGACTTAGAGGCATAGCCACATGGTAGGCTTGTCACAAGAGGGTTAATCTTCACACATTCCACGTACTAATAAGAAAGGTGTTGGGGATATAGCTACTAGGTATGACCCGCCCAGGAGGGGCCGGGTCAACCCCAATGGCGGGTTACAGAAGAAGCCCAATAATATTCAAGGCGATAGTTTTTTAAAGACTTATAGAAGGCCTAAAGCCCAGAGGCGGCTTAAGGCCCAATATTGTAAACCTCCGTATGTAAGGAAAGACTTGTAAAGAAAGGCATATAAAAGAAGTCACTGAGCCGGACACGTTTTATGAGCCAGTCGGGACTCTGTAGGCCACCAGGCGTCAACCCATGTATATAAGGGGACGACCCGGCGGCGGCTTAGGACAGGAAACAACAACTCGATGCCAGGAAAAGCATATTGGCTCCCTGGTCTTCGAAACCCCAACAATTCCAACACAACTATATGTAGGCTTTTACCTTCATCGTAAGGGGAAGAACTAGTATAAATCTCTCGTGTCCTTTGTCCCGATTAACCCCTTTAAGCTTCCTAGTTGCGATGGCCCTACGACTAAGTCCTTTTGCTAGGACATCTCCCGTAACAATTCCATGACAGTTGGCGCCCACCATGGGGCCAGCGCACGGTGGATTTGAGTTCTTGAAGGGCAACTTCGAAGGGCTCAAGGGATACGCTGTGGGCCAGATGACTAAAAGTCATCGCAGCAAGCTCTACATCAATGGAGAAGGCTAGGGTCCCGAGGCCGGCTCAATTGAGTATGGGTACCGAGTCCCCTTCGATGGAATCCATGTCTTCATTGTTGGATCGGCGAGTTAGGCCCTGAGCCAGACGTCCACACCAACCTCGTCGAGACGGCTCAGCGCGTGAGATCTGCCCGGGATCAACCTACCGTGAGGCATGCCTTCGTGGGTTGCATCCATTGAGGTGAATACTCTAAAGGATCAGTGGATGGTGGTGAGACAACCATCTGTTCCGATGCTACATCATCAACATGCGAGAAAAATTCTTTGTACCAACTACAAGATGGCATGCTTGGGGGTTGTTCCGATCGCTGCAGTATTCCGGACCCCTTTGAGCCACCGAATCGAACCGGAGTCTTCATGGCTGGCACTCAACCCGGGCAGAACTCCATGGCTGCAGCAGCAACAACCACCAGGTCGGTAGCGGTCAGGTCAGGAGACCCCGCGCCCCCCCCCCCTCTCAGATACTAATGGACCTCATGGATAAGTTGACGGCTCTGTTGACTGCTGTGGTGGAGCCGGCGGGTAAGGCTCAGCATGACGCGAAGGTGGCACGGGTACGCGAAGAGATGGCATGGGTACGCGAAGAGATGGCTCAGGCCAAGGAAAATTTAGCAGCAGAGGAGGTCAGGATGGCCACGGAGCGGGCGGCTTTGGATGCTCGTGCTCAGCAGCTCCAAGCGGAGACTTTCTGGCTCTCGGTGGATCTGAACGCGTCAACCCAGGTCATGAGGAGAAGGCACCAGAAAACTCAGTCATGTCTGCCTCTAAAGTATGATCCTAGGAACCTTTTCCACACACCTGGGGCCGGTCCAAGTAACCCGCCGGAGACAAACCAGATCACGACACCCGGGGTGCCGATTCAACCACGGGCCATGGAACATCCTCGCATGAATACCGCTCCACCTCATTACACACCAATACCACCGGGTCACTTTTGTAATCCTTTGGAGAATCTCATTGCTGTGTCGGCTCGTTTGGCGGCTCTCCCAATGGAAGGCGACTCTCCGACAGCAATCGAAACACGAAGGGTGCGAGAAATTCTGCAAATGGCTCTAGCGCAGCAGGATGCGTACTCTTACAATCGAGACAGAATTCACTCAACCCCTCGCCCAAGCCGGAGCCCAAGCTATAGCAGACATATGGACTCAGCCGAAATATCGAGCAACGCTCAGCGCCGTAACCAACCGCGCAGGCATCAGCCGGCGCAGGGTGGAGCCCTTAACTTGCCGGATCAAGAGAGAATCCGACAAGAGGCTGAATGGGCGGTTCAACTGGCAGCTGAGCAGGCAGCTCATCAGGCTTTTCTGGCTTATCCGGCAACCTCTGTTAAGGCAGGAGTAGCCACAATAACATGAGGTGTCCCTTGCCTGGTGCCGGCTATACGTAATGAGCGCTTTCCAAAAGACTTCAAGGGGCCTCGTAAGGTGCCTAATTACACGGCTAACTTGCAGCCTGGGGCATGGATTGAAAGTTATGAGATGGCAATGGAGCTGTTGGAGGTGAGCGATGCAGCAATGGCTAAGTATTTCACTATGATGCTGGATGGAATGGCTCACACTTGGTTGAAAGGGTTGCCACCCAATTCCATCGGCTCATGGGCAGAGTTAAAGGCCCGGTTCATTAAGAACTCAAGGACACATGTAAACAACCTATGTCAATCGTGGACCTGACTAATTGTAAGCAAGAGGAAGGTGCGTCCACGACCCCTTGGGTGCGCCGGGTCAAGGAGATAATACATTCATCTGATAAAATGGATGCTGGCTCTGCGGTCTTAATATTGGAGAAAAAATGTCGTTTTGAACCTCTGAAACAGAAGATGGGGCGGCTCAAGTGTGACTGTAATGACATGGGCCAGTAGATGGCGGCTCTGGTCAAATATGCTAATTCTGATAGTACCAAGGATCCCGTGTCTGATGAAGAAAAAACAGGGAAGGGAAAGAAGAATGGCAACAGCAAGGGTCACCAGCATAACCCGGCGAATCAAGGTGGTAATAAACGTAAGGCTGACGAGTTCGTGGCTAACACCAGTGCATATGGCAACAATCAACGATGCAAGGGTAGGCAAGCCCCTCGGTCAGGCGGGTCAGGTCCCACCCTCGAGCAACTACTGAATGAGCCTTGTCCACGACACGGCACCCAGGAGAAGCCAGCTACCCATATGTGGAAAGACTGTACGATCATGAAGGCATTTAAAAATTCCAACATGTTCGATGGTAACCACGGACCTGGCGGCGGTTTAGGTGGAGGCGGCTTTCATGGCCCGAGCGCTGGTTCAGGCGGAGGAGGTTTTCACGGTCAGGGCCATCCGGGTAACCAGGGGGTTATAATCAGCAACCCAGCCAAGGTAATCAACAGCAACACCAGCAACAATCCGGGTATCAGAGCAACCCAAAATAGTTGAATAGTGGGCAGTACCATGTATTCACCACTAGTTTATGCAAGAGGGACCAGAAGCTTCATAAGAGGGCTGTCAATGCCATTGAGCCGGCGATTCCACGTTATCTGAGGTGGTCAGAACAACCTATTGTGTGGAGCAGGGAAGATCACCCTCCCCGGGTTGATAATCCGGGTCACTTGGCCCTGGTGGTGGCACCTCAGGTTGGTGGATATAAATTCACTAAGGTGATCATGGATGGAGGCAGTAGCATCAACATCCTCTATTATGAGACGTTTCGTCGGATGGGGTTGAATGATAAGAGTCTTAAACAATCCAACACTGTTTTTCATGGTGTTGTGCCTAGTAAGTCAGCATACCTAGTTGGTAAGATTGAACTGGAAGTAGCCTTTGGGGATGAATATGATTCCGGGGCTGAGAAGTTAACTTTTGAGGTGGTTAAGATCAAAAGACCATATCATGCTCTGTTTGGACGGCCTCCTTATGCCAAGTTCATGGCCCGACCGTGTTATGTATATCTGTAGCTCAAGATGTCGGGTTATAAAGGCACCATCACAGTACATGGAAGCCGGAAAATAGCCCTAGAATGTGAAGAAGGGGATGCTGCTTGTGCTGAGTCTGTTTGTGCGACAGAGGAGTTGAAGTTTTATAAAGATAATGTTGACCCGACAGACATGACATCTTTGAAGCAGCCGACTACGGAGCATGAACCGATGCTGAAATTCAAGTCGGCTGATGACACCAATATGGTTGATTTTGTGCCTGCCGACTCATCCAAACTGTTCATCATCAGTGCCAACTTGGATCCAAAATAGGAAAGCACGCTCATCGAGTTCATCTGTGAGAACCGGGACATCTTTGCATGGAAACCTTCTGACCTGCCGGGTGTCCCGAGAGAACTCGCTGAGCACACTCTTAATATTGATCTGAAATTTAAGCCAGTCAGGCAATTTCTTTGACGGTTTAACGAGGGACGGCACAAGGCCATCAGAGAAGAGGTGGCCCGGCTCATGGTGGCCGGGTTCATTGTTGAAGTTTTTCACCTAGAGTGGTTGGCTAACTTGGTGCTTGTACTCAAGAAGAACGGCACCTGGCGTATGTGTGTGGATTACACCGATTTGAACAAGGCTTGTCCGGCTGACCCTTTTGCTCTCCCACATATTGATCAGATCACTGATGCTATGGCGGGTTGCGAGCATTTGAGTTTTTTGGATGCATACTCAGGTTATCATCAGATCAAGATGACAGTTAAGGACCAGGAGAAAACAGCTTTCATCACTCCGTTTGGAGCCTTCTGCTATGTGTCTATGCCTTCTGGGCTTAAAAGTGCCTAGGCGACTTATCAACGGTGTGTGCAGAATTGCATTCACAATCAGATTGGGCGTAATGTGCATGCTTATGTGGATGATATAGTGGTGAAATCCAGAGAAGAGGAAACCTTGGTAACAGATCTAAAGGAGACCTTTGATAACCTCCGGGTCTACAAGATGATGCTTAACCCGACCAAGTGTGTTTTTGGAGTCCCAGCTCGCAAACTCTTGGGTTTTTGGTGTCTAACAGAGGTATTGAAGCTAACCCGAAGAAAATTAATGCAATCACATCCCTGGCCAAGCCGGTGTGCATCAATGACGTTCAACGGCTGGCGGGTCGCGTTTCTGCTTTGAGCCGGTTCATAAGCCGGTTAGGAGAGAAGGCGATGCATTTGTATTAGATGATGAAAAAGACGGATGACTTTGTTTGGAGTGATGCTGCAAACTCTGCTTTTGAGGATCTAAAGAAACAGCTTGCTGAGCCGCCGGTTCTTGCTGCTCCGGTTGAGAAAGAGCCATTATTGTTATACGTAGATGCTAACTCACGTGCGGTCAGCGTGGCCATTGTTGTGGAGTGCAAGGAAGCTGGCAAGGAACATCCGGTCCAACAGGCGGTTTACTACGTCAGTGAGGTGCTCATTGAATCTAAACAAAGATATCCACACTGGCAGAAGCTTGTTTATGGGGTGTTCATGGAAAGCCGGAAGCTTAAACACTACTTTCAGGGTCACCCAATCACTGTGGTTAGCTCTGCTCCTCTAGGAGACATCATTCAAAATAGAGAAGCCACAGGACGAGTCGGCAAGTGGGCTATTGAACTTGGGTCCCATGGTTTAAAGTATATGCCACATACAGCGATCAAATCTCAAGCGTTGGTTGACTTCATTAATGACTGGATAGAGTTGCAGATGCTAGTGGAGAAACCAGATGACACATATTGGACGATTCATTTTGATGGGTCCAGACAGTTGGAAGGCTCGGGGGCTGTAGTTGTTTTAACTTGTCCTTGAGGGAACAAGTTTTGTTATGTGTTGTGATTAATGTTTCCTTGTACTAACAACGCAGCAGAGTATGAAGCCTTGCTCCGTGGTCTTCGAATGGCTAAAGAGATGAGCCTGAGCCGGGTCCGGTGCCTTGGCGATTCAGATTTGGTGGCCCAACAGGTGTCAGGCAAGTGGGATTCCAAGGATCCTCTCATGGTGCCTTGGCGACTCTTTTGCCGGACATTTTAAGGGTTATCAGGTGGAACACATTGACCATAGGAAGAACGAATCGGTCACTACTTTAAGCCGGTTGGGATCTCAGCGTAAGCCAGTGCCACCTAACACATTTTTAGATGTTTTGCATAACCCGTCTGTTAAGTTACCTACAGAGGAAGATTTGGCCGTTCCTGACCCAGAGGCACAGTTGGTGGCGGCTCTTCATGTCATTCCAGACTGGACAGTACCGTTCTTGGCTTACATGACCCGAGGCAATTTGCCAGAGGATGAGACCCTGGCCCGACAGATAACCTGGCGGTCCAAGTCAATGACAATTTCTGACGGAGAGTTATTCCATCGTAGCGTCACTGGAGCGTTTCAGCGTTGTGTTTCTCCTGAAGAAGGCCAAGAAATACTTCGTGAGATCCATGAAGGGGATTGTGGTCATCACGCCAAGTCAAAGTCTCTTGTGGCCAAAGCTTTTTGTCATGGTTTTTATTGGTTAACGGCTCACGCTGATGCAGAGGATCTGGTCAGTAGATGTGATGGATGTCAAAAATTTGCACGACGAGCGCATGTGTCGGCTCAAGAATTGTGGATGATTCCAATCACTTGGCCATTTGCAGTCTGGGGGCTTGACATGGTCGGACCTTTCAAAAGGTCCAAGGATAAAAAGACACAACTTTTAGTGGCAGTTGACAAATTCACAAAGTCGGTTGAGGCAGAGCTAGTGAGTAAGTGTGATGCAGCCACGGCGGTTCAGTTCATGAAAAAGGTGATTTTTCGCTTTGGTTTCCACACATCATTATCACTGACAATGGCACTAATTTGTCCCAAGGTGCTATGGAGGAGTTCTGTCAAAGAGAGCACATCCGGCTGGATATTTCTTCCGTTGCTCACCCTCAATCTAATGGGCAGGCTGAGAGAGCAAATCAGGAAATCTTAAAAGGTCTCAAGCCCGGCTCATGGTTCCCTTACAACGAACACCGGGTTGTTGGGTAGAGGACTTACCCTCGGTGTTGTGGAGTATCAACACCACTCCTAACAGGTCTACAGGTTATACACCTTTCTTCATGGTTTATGGAGTGGAAGCGGTGCTGCCTAGTGACATCCATCATGACTTGCCTCGTGTGGCGGCTTACGTTGAAGCTAATAACGAGCAAGCCCGACAGGATGCACTTGACTTGTTAGATGAGGAGAGAGACTTAGCAGCGGCTCGATCAGCAATTTATCAACAGGACTTGCGCGGTTATCACAACCGCCGGGTTAAGTCCAGGACTTTTCAAGAAGGTGACCTGGTGCTCCGGCTCATCCAGGATCTGTCGGATGCACACAAGCTATCCCCACCTTGGGAAGGACCCTTTGTGGTCAGCAAGAATTTAAACAACGGGTCATATTACCTCATCGATGTTCGGGAACACAAAGACTCACGTAAGTCGGAGGAGGAGACCCTCCCGCTGTGGAACATTGCTCAACTTCGGCCATACTACGCCTAGGCCACCGGCTCTCGTCATGTACATACTTTGACATTGTATATATTATGATAAGTAATAAAGGAGGACCTCTGTCCTTTTCCTCTTCAAAGTTCATATATTTTTACTATTTTCATGACTATTAAGGAGTTGATCATATCTGAATTCAGCTTAACCTTTTCGGTCCGGCTTATGATCGTATTCGAATCTAGCTATAAACCTCATGATCACTTGGGGGCTTCCTGTTCAAACATAGGTCGTATTCGAACCAAAGAGAACATAGCTGTCGTAACCCTCTTGATCGGCTCAAAGCCAAACTCACTAGGGGGCTTCTTGATCATATCCGAATCATAGCTTAACCCCTTTTGCATCCGACTTGGATCGTATTCGAATCAGGGTCGTTAAAGACCTCTCAAGGTCGTTTGGGGGCTTCCTGTTCAAACATAGGTCGTATTCGAACCAAAGAGAACATAGATGTCGGTACCCTCTTGATCGGCACAACGCCAAAGCCACTGGGGGCTATATGATCGTATTCGAATCTTAGCTTAACCTCTTTCGTCCGGTTTACTGATCGTATTCGAATCAGAAACCCCCAACTTTAAGTTACAAAGTTAATTTATATTGTTTGAGATCTACTATTTGTCTTACTGGTCTTTGTTGTCTCAAATTTAAACGACCAGCACGGTTTTTTCACCGGCTTGATTATTTGACAATAAGACGCAATGCATGATAGTCATCAGGCATAAAGAAGCATTGACTTCTCAAAAAAAGGACTGGGTCATCAACCTCATCACCCGGGTCATATAAACCGGTGGTCTAGATGCAAAGGATAGATGTATGACTATTATTTATGAACAGTTCTTTCTGTGTTTATTTTCATTCATCAAAGGTTGTTTCAACCTTGTTTATTTTCACGTCTGTTTCTGATTTTCTACTATGATAAAACCATTGGTGATCTACCGGGTGTTCTGACCCGTTCGGTGCTAAACCGCCAAGCCAGTTTTTCCATTTTCTATAGGAATAGAGCTGAAATATTATAGATATAACCATCAATGTGATGCATATATTGACATCAGAAAGCAAAGAGTCACACACGGCATCTTATGCGCGATGGCATAGGAAAAATATGTAGTTGTTTCAAGCTAAATCTATTACAAGGCTTTAAACAGCCCACAAGACGGTTATCACTCTCCCCTTGCCGGTTTCACCTCCTTCTGCTGATTGGAAGCTGGGATTGGACTAGTCAAAGCCGTCCAGGGCAATGAATTCTACTTCATCATCAATCAGGCCGGCCGGATCAACTTCCGGAGCAAAAGTATGTTGACGAACCGGCGGGATAAGGTCTGTGACCTTATAAGAGGGAGTCACCATCTTCTTATTCTCCAAATCAAAACCCGTCTGATATTTGTCAATATTGGTTTCATCTCCAAGAATGGTAGCTTGAGGTCGAACTCCCCTTACGCAAGCGATGAAGTCGTCTTGTTCAAATAGGGTCCCGTCTTCCTTTACGGTAGGGTACCCCTTAGCTACATCTGCCGGGTCTAGATCTGGCACCCAGGCCTTGGAGCGGCTTAGGGCAGTCAAGGCTCCGGCTCTGGCGCAGGATCATTTGACCTCTTGAAATTGGCGGGTAAGATTGACAATTTCTTCAAAACATCGCTCAGCCGATTGTGTCCTTGGTTGGCAGGGGAGATGGTGGCAAGTGCTCGTTGAGCACCAGTGTACAATTGCTATACCAAGGTATAAACCGCCTTCAGTTTGGTCACACTGTCTTGGCTCAGATTTTTGCTGTGTGGACCTGCGAAGTATTAAACTCAGGCTCAACAGGCGGCTTATATTCCGGGTCAAAAGAAGGTATAAATGATTAGTACATATGACTTACCAAAGATGGCGGAGACCATTTGTGACACCCGGTTCTTTAAGCCGGTAAGCTCTGTGGTAACCTCCTCAAGAGCCGCTTCAGCTTTTTCAGCACGTTGGTTCAGCAACGTCTTTTCTTCGGCCCAGGATTTCTTCTTTGCCGTCAAACTTGTCTTCAATTTTTCTGTCTCAGAAAGACTCAGTTGGAGTTTAGAATCAGTAGTTTTGATTTCTGCTTCTTGCTCCGCCAGCCGGGTCTTTGCATCAGTTAATCGGGAGCCCAATTTAGATAAGGCGTTCTACAAAACATACATAGGTGTGTCAAGGCTTAAACTAAAGGTTCAAGTCTCAAGTGCTATGCACCGCAATACCACTTGACACTTGGGCACTAATGTCTACCAAAGCAAGTTTTTATGACTCTTATACATTTCAAGTCCCAAGTTCTTTACAAAGTAACAACACTCGGCACTTGGGGGCTAATGCATGATATTCAGAAAGTTTCTTAAGATTAAGCCGATTGCAATATTTATTAGGACTGGTAAAATTCAGTTATGAAGTTAAGTACCGGTTCATTTATGCTACACTGAGCCGGCCCTTGGGGACTACAGGTGAAGTTTGCACTAATTTTTTGGACTTTTGAATAAGTTAAGAAAGAAAGTATCAATCTATATCATAAAGTCTACATATCATTCAGGATCATCATCTGAAGACTTGGGGGCTGGCAGAGTATAAGTAAACCGGGGAACATACCTCATACTTCAGTTGCAATTGCTTGACCATCTCAATTTCTGACTCACGGCTGGAATGAACATGACTGAGATAGCCGGACACTATGTCACTAGCATTCAGATGAGCATAGTGAGAGATATCAAAACACACTTTCTGCTTCTCCAAAGCTTCTTGTTTCGCAGTGTGCCGGGCTAACACAGTGGGGGTCCCCGGCTCAACAAATCAGCTACCAGTAATAAATACGTCAGTATCCAATGTTGTTGGCAGGTTAGCTGAACTAGATGGTTCAGTGTTAGCCGGGTTAAGAGTGATCTCATCGGCTGACAACTCAGGAGCCAATTGAGTATCAATAGTCGGGTCTTCTGGTGCTTCAGTTCGAGGGGGAGGAATTGGTATGGCTGGTTCAGGTGCAAGAACTGACGGGTCTTCCGCCGGTTTAGTCACCTTGGCCTTCTTGGATTTGGCTTGACCACTAAGAAAGATGTTATGAGACAGTTAGTACAATGATGCAATTTGAAAGACACAAAGGAAAGATGATTTTTTCCTTACCCAGGGGCAGTCTTGAAGGCTGGAAATTGAGTCCGAGCTGAGTAGCCAGAAGAGCGAGACACCTCCTGCAAAGATAAAATAAATATTAGCAGTGCTAGGGAGTAGATCCATTAACGAAAAGTAAAAGATGAAGATAAAAGATACCTCATTCTGGCATTTTTGAGGAGTTTGTGGTAGAACAGAAGGTGGTTCATCGTCGTTCCGGGCCTGACGGCGGCTCTCATATTGCTACTTTTTCAAAAGAAAATGAGGGTCCAAATAAGCCAAAGGGTGTGAAAACCTTACTTTCTGGGTTACTAGTCGAAGTTTCTATCTTGGCAAATGGGTTGAGTCGGAGGAAATAGTTACCTCTTCTTCTATGGCCTGACTGGCCCCCATGTCGTTCTGGCAATAGTCAGTGTCAACAAGGTTATTAAAAAACTGGCCAAGAGAGTCAAGGGCTAGCTCCGACTCAGAGTCATCGTCAAGCTTTAACAGGTCCTCAGCGGTGCTCCTTTTCTTCTTGGACCTTCGGGTCGTCTTCCTAGCGGCTATGGCGGCGGCTCTAGCCTTCTTGGGAGCTTCGTGGTCATACTTGGCTTTCCAAAAGTCAGATCTGGCCTGTAAACAAATAAACAAGATAAAAGGTCATGCAAGTATTTAAAACTGCTGAGGAAAACACAAAAGAGAAAGAGGTCAGGGGATTTTTACCTCAGGTGCCGGGTTAAGCTTGGAGAAGGGGTCTAACCCGACTTTACTGCAGTCTTCATATTTGCCGTTCACCAGGAGAGTTGACATTGAAACAATATCTTCTTCAATTAGTTGAACGGAGCTGTCACGAAGAGAGCCATTTGGGCCTCCACCATATTCATACATCAATTTGGATCGGTGGCTTAGAGGGATGACCCGCCACGAGATCTAGCAACGAGTCAAGTCAACTCTGGTTAAGCCATTCCCCAATAGGGCATTAATCCTTTTAATTGATGGAATGAGCTTCTTGCGTTCGACGATAGTAAGCTTATCACGGAGTGCAAACTTGGAATCTAGACGCTCCGCGTGATAACCTGGCAGTGGTTTTTCATTGGCTGGTGACGTGTCTTGGCCATAGAACCAGGTCTGATTCCAGTCCTTGGGATGACTCGGCAAGACTATTACGGGAAAGACGGCGCCCTGTCGGCGCTGAATTGAGATGCCTCCAAGTTCTAAGCTAGGGCCATTGGTACACTCGTTCTGGCGGTTCAGATAAAAATACTCTCTAAAGAGTTCCACAGTCGGCTCTTCTTGAAGATACACCTCACAGAGAACTTGGAAATTGAAGATAATGGATATGGAATTGGGTCCAAGATCTTGAGGGTGAAGTTTGAAAAAATGAAGAACGTCTCTGAAGAACTTTGAGCCGGGTGGTGAAAACCCCGATTCATATGGTCAGAGAAGACAATGACTTCACCGTCTTTAGGATTGGGTCGTTCCTCGTCTGGGTCACGTGCACGGTAAGACATAACATTCTTCCCTGGCAAAAATCCTATGGTGAAGAATTCCTTCAAATTATCCTCAGTTACTGTGGAGGGGACCCAGTTGCAGACCTTGGTGCTTTGGACGGCATGATGAAAAACCGACTGAAAGGAAAGTGATGTGCCAGTTTAATCCAATGATGAAAATAAAAGTTAAGATAATGATGGTACAGATAAGTAATGGCGGCTTACGTAAGGGCTAATGTCATATAAAGGAAAAAGTGAGCCGGCGCCATAAGCCTACAGATATTTGAGAAATACCAGCAACAGAATTGGCTAAGTGTTGAGACAAACAAGTTTCATAATTTCTTGATATTATTTTGGATCAAATAGTCATTCAAAATGGAAAATATTCTAGACCTAAAAATCTAGCACAGATGAGTTCATGAGTTCTAATGAGGCTTTTTGTACCAAGAGAAGGAATCTACTAGTATCAAGGATGGGCACAAAATAACTACCGCATGAGTATATGTTCTTTCTGGATCAAGAAGAAGCTGCAGTGGAAGAACTACGAAGAAACTGAGATGAGCTGTGAAGAACACGCAGAAAACCTAGAAACCCTAATGCGGATCTGAGGAACAGGAGGGCAAACATTTACAGCCATGAATCTTCCGCGGAGAGTCGCTGCCGTTCTCAGGACCAATTCTGGTTGATGCAGCGGCCAAGGTCGACGAAGACGAGGTGCTCTGCGACGGTGGCGGAGCTCGAGCAGTGGTGGGGTTGCGAAAGGAAGAAGGCGAAGAGAGAAGAATGAGAAAGAACGGGGCGTGCCTATTTATAAGGGGATAAGCAAACAACGGGCATGAAAATCGAGGAAGACCCGAATAATGATCATCCAACTAAACGGACGCCTTCATTCTCAGAAGACATCAAAAGATAAAGATCCGTTGAGGATGACGTCATAGTAGTTTTTGTGTTTTCAGAAGATGACGTCATGGCAGGTTACAAAATTTCTACAAAGAGACGAAGATGGATTTCGTCTAAGTATTGAAGTTTGACAAAGAACAAAGTTCAAGTCAACCTGGGGCTTAATGTTGGGGATTTAGCTACTAGGTATGACCCGCCCAGGAGGGGCCGGGTCAACCCCAATGGCGGGTTACAAAAGAAGCCCAGTAATATTCAAGGTGATAGTTTGTTAAAGACTTATAGAAGGCCTAAAGCCCAGAGGCGGCTTAAGGCCCAATATTGTAAACCGCCGTATGTAAGGAAAGACTTGTAAAGAAAGGCATATAAAAGAAGTCACCGAGTCGGACACGTTTTATGAGCTGGCCGGAACTCTGTAGGCCGCCAGGCGTCAACCCATGTATATAAGGGGACGACCCGGCGGCGGCTTAGGACATGAAACAACAACTCGAAGCCAGGACAAGCATATTGGCTCCTTGGTCTTCGAAACCCCAGCAATTCCAACACAACTAGACGTAGGCTTTTACCTTCATCGTAAGGGGACGAACTAGTATAAATCTCTCGTGTCCTTTGTCCTGATTAACCCCTTGAAGCTTCCTAGTTGCGATGGCCCTAGGACTAAGTACTTTTGCTAGGACATCTGCCATAACAATTCCACGACAAAAGGGATAAAGAGTTGGCTTACAATCGCCACTTCACACAATACATAAATAATCCATACATCATCCAAGGTACAAACA
Organism: Triticum dicoccoides; assembly: GCF_002162155.2. Lineage (NCBI taxonomy): Eukaryota > Viridiplantae > Streptophyta > Magnoliopsida > Poales > Poaceae > Triticum > Triticum dicoccoides. The sequence goes on along the minus strand of NC_041390.1, from coordinate 349,783,723 downwards.
AAGGTCCGACTACGGAACCAAAATAAAGGAAGACAACCCCAAATGCTAGATCCCCGATCGTCCCAACTGGGCTCCACTACTGATCAACAGACTACGAAACATAATAGTGAAGAAGATCTTCATCGAGCTCTCACTTGAGCTGGGTTGCGTCACCTGCTCTGGTATCATCGGCACCTGCAACTATATGGAAGTATCCATGAGTCACGAGGACTCAGCAATCTCACACACGCGAGATCAAGACTATTTAAGCTTATGGGTAGGATAGGGTAATGAGGTGGAGCTTCATCAAGCACTAAGCATATATGGTGGCTAACTTACGCAAATAAGAGCGAGAAGAGAAGGAACGCAACGGTCGATAATCTATAAGTGATCGAGAAGTGATCCTGAAACTACTTACATTCAAGCATAACACAAGACCGTGTTCGCTTCCCGGACTACACTGAAAAGAGACCATCATGGCTACACACGCGGTTGATTCATTTTAATTAAGTTAAGTGTCAAGTTCTCTACAATCGGATATTAATAAATTCCCATCTGCCACATAACCGCGGGCACGACTCTCGAAAGTTTAAACCCTGCAGGGGTGTCCCAACTTAGGCCATCACAAGCTCTCACGGTAAACGAAGGATATTCCTTCTCCCGGGAAGACCCGATCAGTCTCGGAATCACGAGGGGAGCGGTGCTAGGGTTTGTACTATGCAAAAATTCGGAGGGGGTCACGTATATATATGTAGAAGGAGGTGCGAGTGTCCAAATGAGGTGTGGTTTTCGCCCACATGATCGTGATCCAACAGCGAAGAAGATGGAGATGGTTTAGATGGGTTCTTGGGCTGTTTTGGAGGGGTGTTGGGCTGCAACACAAAGTGGGCTTTTGCGGTTACCCAGTTAACCGTTGGAGCATCAAACTGCCTCCAAATGGAACAAAATTTGATAAGCGACCTACCAGTAGTGTACCAAGGCCACTTGGCAAATCTCGGTCCATTCCGAGAATGTTTAACACCCGCTCACGAAAAGAGACAAGAGGATTGCGCCGGTGCATGTAGGAGTGTCGGATTGCGAAACGGACAACGGGAAAATGCTCGGATGCATGAGACGAACACATATGCAAATGCGATGCACATGATGACATGATATGAAATGCATGACATGAACAAAATGCAAAACGAAGACAAAAACCCAACCATGAAGGGGAATCTCAAATCGCATCTCCAGAAAAGGCAAGACTCAGTGTTACAAATATGGAAAGTTGCATCCGGGGCATTACAAGCTCATTGATCAAAGATGGTTAAGTTTCCTAGCCATAGAGATGAGTTTTTATTTGAGGATCACGTCATTAGGAGAATGATGTGATTGACTTGACCCATTTCATTAGCTTAGCAATTGATCGTTTAAGTTTACAGCTATTGCTTTCTTCATGACTTATACATGTTCCTATTGCTATGAGATTATGCAACTCCCGAATACCGGAGGAACACTTTGTGTGCTACCAAACGTCACAACGTAACTGGGTAATTATAAAGGTGCTTTACAGTTGTCTCCGATGGTGTTAGTGGAGTTGGCATAGATCAAGAATAGGATTTGTCACTCTGATTGTCGGAGAGGTATCTCTGGGCCCTCTCAGTAATGCACATCACTATAAGCCTTGCAAGCAATGTTACTAATGAGTTAGTTGCAGGATGATGCATTACAGAACGAGTAAAGAGACTTGCTGGTAATGAGATTGAGCTAGGTATTGGGATACCGACGATCAAATCTCAGGCAAGTAACATACCGATGACAAAGGGAACAACGTATGTAGGAACCAATATGAGCATCCAGGTTCCGATATTGGTTATTGATCGGAGACATGTCTCGGTCATGTCTACATAGTTCTCGAAGCATAGAGTCCGCACGCTTAAAGTTCTGTGACAATCGGTATTATGAGTTTATATGTTTTGATGTACCGAAGGTAGTTATGAGTCCTAGATATGATCACGGACATGACGAGGAGTCTCGAAATGGTTGAGACATAAAGATTGATATATTGGAAGCCTACATTTGGACATCGTAAGAGTTCCGGGTGAAATCGGGATTTTACCAGAGTATCGGAGGGGTTACCGGAACCCCCCCTGGGGGGTTTAACGGGCCTTGTTGGGCCCTAGTGGAGAGAGAGGGGCCGGCCAGGGCAGGCCACGCGCCCCCTCCCCCTCTGGTCCGAATTGTACTAGGAAAGGGGGAGCCCTCTAGGGCCGGCCGTCCTCCCCCTTCCTCCTTTATATACGGGGGCAAGGGGGTACCTCTAAACACACAAGTTGATCATTGATCTCTTCCAGCCATGTGTGGTGCCCCCCTCCACCATAATCCACCTCGGTCATACTGTAGCGGTGCTTAGGCGAAGCCCTGCAATGGTAGCATCATCAACATCGTCACCACGCCATCATGCTGACGAAACTCTTCCCTGAGCTCTACTGGATCGTGAGTTCACGGGACGTCACCGAGCTGAACGTGTGCTGAACGCGGAGGTGACGTACGTTCAGTACTGAGGATCAGTCGATCGTAAAGACGTACGACTACATCAACCGTGTTGTCATAACGCTTCCGCTTAACGGTCTACGCGGGTACATGGATGACACTCTGCCCTCTCGTTGCTATGCATCACCATGATCTTGCGTGTGCGTAGGAAATTTTTTGAACTTACTACATTCCCCAACACAATCATGCAAGTGATTGTCGTGGCTTTCCTAGGGATGAAGAAACCACCGGGAAGAAGTGCGGAAAGAATCGCCGGAAAGGATTCTCTCTCGAAGGGGGCTGATTAGGGGCAAGGGCATCAAGGTCATTTCAGTATGTCAAAACATAGGCATGACAATAGACCTAGTTAGGACTCCCCCCCATAAGGCAAGTGTGGTTGCACTGGTTAGCTCGATTTGGTGGCACCATGACTCAGCCAACAGTTGTTCAAGTTCATTATTATCCGGTTAAACTTGAATGCAATGAGCTGAGCCATAATAAAATAACATGATGCAACTACAATGCATGGGCATGATATCAACCTAAGCTTGGGGGTGCAACATAATCATCAAGCATATCAACAACAATAATTCATATACCCGAATGAGCACGGCATACTGACAAGCATGAACATCACAAGTATAACACTACTCATAGCATAACATGACCACTAGCATCAACAATAAATACCATGCAAGGATCATGATGATAGTACTACCATGCAAGCATTTAACCAACTAAAGGCAAAGGAACATGTATAACGACGATACTCGGTAACAGATGATAGTCATGCACCGAAGAACATAACCAACACCAACATGTACTACTACCAAGCATGTCATGCAATGTAATATTAGCAAGAATACATGGTAACCAAGTGCATATGAACATAACCTGAAGATAAACACAGATCCATAAGAATTACCGAAACAATGATAGCAATTGCAGACAAATAAGCACTTATTAATTGTTCAAGTAGAAAACCATGGCTACCGCAAGCAATCATGCAAGTGGTTGTCGTGGCTTGCCTAGGGATGATGAAACCACTGGGAGGAAGTGCGTAAAGATCGCGAAAAGAATTGCCGGAAAGGGTCTCTCTCGAAAGGGGCTGATTAGGGGCAAGGGCATCAAGGTCATTTTTAGTATGTCAAAATATAATGAAAAGGAAACCAACAGAACAGGATCGACGATAAGAAGAAGTAGGCTTTGGAATCACCTGAATCGAAGTTACAGGCAAAACGTTGTGGCTGTTCACTTTTTAGGCAGAAAAGTGGCTAAACAGTGAACGTTCACAATATAACCACTTAGGCCAGCGGGGATAAGCATAAAGCGTATGTATGGATAATATGTATTCGGGCCAGAGAAAGCGCATTCTAGCTCAAAACCGCAGGTTAATACGTTTACACTCACCGAACACGTAAAACCTTAGTACGCCTCCACTTAAATCTGCGCGGGCCCGGGGTCAACGCCCTTGCTAGGCTGACCGACGGGGCCCGAGGTGAGATGGGGCCCACCCGACCAGGCCATCGTCTTCAACCCCCGCTCACGCTTGGCCGGGGACAGAGCCGGCCTCAACGGCGCTGGCCGGCAGCACAAGTCACCTTAAGCGGTGCCCGGCCTACCGACGGGTGCGGGGAAACGAGGTGCACTTCCCTGGTGCTAGAATGCTTGATGGAGACCTGGAGAGCGGGCATGGCCTCAGCCGCGGTGGACAGCAACTACGGCGGGGTCGACTGCAATGCTACGACCACGGGGAGGAGGGAGGCACGTCGCGTGGAGGATCTGGTGAGGTGGTAGATGCTGGTGGTGGTGGTGGAACGGAGGGAGAGGGCTTGGCTCGGCCAAATTTTGGCGGAGGAGGCTGGCGGCCGTGGCGGCATTGGAGGGCGAGGAGAGCTCCTGGAGCTTCGGTAGTTGTCTAGGGAGAGAGCTAGGTGTGGGATGGAGCAGATGAGGTGCTCGGCAGCCACGAAGAGGGGCTATATATAGGCGGGGGAGATGATGCCAACCCGGTCGCCATCGTGCACGTGTAGCCAAGGCCCTGGCGATGGACATCGGGCACGGGAGGGTGCGGGAACGCAATGAGGGAGTGATGCAGCAATCACAGTGCAGAGCAAGCCAAGTGGGGGCACGGGGAGGAAGCAGACATAGGAGGAAACGACGGTCGGCAATAGTTTGCCCGTGGGCGCGTGGTGACGAGCTCTGATGAGCGAGCTACAGGAGGGGGAGAGGGGGAGAGGGGAACGGCGACAGCCAGGGGAACCCTCTAGACATGCACGGGCGAGCGAACGCGACACGCAGGGGAGGGGCTCGAGCAAGAAAACGCTCTGGATGCAGCCATTGTATGCCAAAACAGTGGTCACCGCATGCGTCCGACACTTACCCGTGCTCGGATCGGCCAAACCTTATCTACTGGATAGGGCGTGCTACAGAGAAGGCCGTGAAGCAAAGAAACGGGCACAGGGGCTTAATTGGTGAATAGAACTTGCAGTGTTTCAGTCGCACATCAAGGTGTTTGTTGTCATCTGCAGAAGATTGGTTGGGAGTATTAGACCGAGATTTGATTGGGGTTTATCACTTACTAAGGTCATTAAGATGGCACGGTTTCAGCTCAAACAGAGGGGTTTAGCTAGTACTTGTACTGGAAAGTGACATACTGACCAGAATAGCAAACTTTGAAGTAGCACTCACATACTAGCTTGGACTGAGCTGAAATTTGGAATAGATGGGTTATATAAGAATATTAAGTCACTGTAAAAGTTTCATACCAAATGGATACACCAAAATGGTAATTGCTTCACAATGCTTCAATCTGGACAGAAACTTAGAAAATTTGCAGAGAGCAAATTGTGGATGAATTGAGCCCATATTTGGTGGAGATATGTTATATGGATAGGAGAAGGCTTAGGAAACTTTTCAGCCATTATGTAGCAAGATAAAATATACTTGCTTCACAAACTGAAAATCTGACCAGAAGCAAAGAATTTAAGGTGAGCTCACATGGATGCATTTCATGATCTTAATTCTTGAGGAGAGCTTTGATTTGATGATATGAGGGACCATGACAAATTTCAACTCATTTGGGCTATCCTAGCTAGCACTTCCTTCACAATGAATTCCCTCAGACATGAACTTTGGAAAATCACTGAGGAAGATTTACTAGGCAAATGGAGTTGAATTTTGTCATGAGGCAATTATATGGACATGAAAAGGTGTCACAAAAGTTTGGGGTCAAATGAGAAAAGATAAATAGCACTTCGGATGTTACACCTTGCAAGAAATCGACAAATAAATCAGTAGCCGTCAGAACAGTCTTTACAACTCAGATATGGGACATTACTGAAATAACTCAACCACGACTCAAGACTGCCAAAAATCAACTCGGAGCATGAGACCGTGTTGATAATAAGAAAGTGGCAGTTCCCTAAGATGGCCGAAAAGCAGCTCAGAGCATAGGGCCACTATCACAAAAAGAAACTCAACAATTGTACGAGTCGGCCGGAAATAAGCTCAGAACTCGTGACAGTTGCAGAGTAGAGAGAAATAAAGTCGACATCCACCCCAGGTTGCCAAAAATAGCTTAGATCACAGGCATTGTGTCGTCACTGGAGAAAAGTAGATAAGGGCTCATCAGGATCATATTCCAGGTTCACAAGTACTGGTACAGAGCTCATTGTTGTCGTCAATCTTCATAGTCCTTTTCCACACTGTGGTGTATAACTGGCTTTCTTATTCTTGTATAACTCGTGAGGTCTTCGGATTCTTACCTTGACTTCATCATTGTACCAGGGACTTGCAAGAACTTGGCAACATACTCAGCATATATATATATATATAGGACAACACTATTCTAATCCTGGGATTAGAATAGTTATTTGGATCACGTGAGGCCCTATATAGGGCTCGCCAGGGTGTTCGTCAGATCCCGAACAGGTACGAAGAAAAGAAAAAAAACCTTCCCTATCCTCCCTCGATCCCATCTGGCCACTGGCTCCCACACTGCCCCGCACCGCCGCCACCTCCCTCACTGCCCCGCGCCGTGTCCTGACCCGCCCTGCGCCACCTCCCGACCTCCCTCCCTGCCCCGCGCCGCCGCCTCCCGACCTTCCTCCCTGCCCTGCGCCTCCCGCCCTCCCTCCCTGCCCGCGCCGCCGCCTCCCAACCTGTCCCGCGCTGCCAACCGCGCCGCCGCCCTCCCACAAGTAACCACCCCCGTCGGCGCTGACCCTGACACCGGTGACGCGTGCCATCGCCGACCTACATCCTGCGCCACCGCCGTCCGCCTCTCCTGCTTCAACTGCGACAGCAACCTCTCCTGGTTCAACAGCCACGCCACACCGCACAAGGATCCATCCGTCGACGTCCCCGAATCCGGCCGCCATGATGGCCTGTCTTCCACAGCGCGCCGCCGCCCCGTCTTCTCAAATCTCAACGCCACCCGCAGACGACAGCAGCACCCACAGCGAGGGTGGCGCACCAGCTACCGGCCTCGCTGTCTCCCTCCAGCAGCCATGACCACATGCCTGCCTAGGCCATTGAGCGCGTGTCTCCCTCCATCTTCTTCTACGCCATGGCGTGGGAGCCTTTGTGAGCTCACTTGATTCCTGTGCAGTGTTGCAGTTCAAGAAAAACAAGTATACAAGTTCGAGAATACTAGTTCAAAAAGAGTACAGTGCTATGGTTTTCTGCTGCTAATATACCGACAGTCGATCTTCATTGGTGAAATATAAAAGAAATGGCATTCAGAGAAGATAAACTAGCATAAAAAGTTCATGTGCAAATAGTGGTGTTCTTGTTCTGTTTGCCTCGTTCTCTTTGGTCCTCTTTGTGTAAGAGTAGAAAATAATAAGCTGATGGATTTTTTCTCCTCTACTCTTTCGGTTTAGCACCAGATGTCCTCAAAAACAGGAAAAAAATGGTTGTTTGTGTGCTCTACTTCGGGTGTGTGTTGTGTAACAATGAAGTTCACCCTTGACATTGTGAAAGGTTCAAATGTGTGAAGAGCTGCGGGATTCGCTACTGTACAGATGCACTTGAATTGTTGTGCAACGTGTGTGCAGGTGTTTCTTTTATCGTTTCTTGAAGTTCAAATTGGTTAACCCAGGCTGTTCAAGTCCCATGATCTCCCTCAAATATAAAAAAGGATTTTCCCTGTCTTAAATTTGAAGTTATAAAAAAGAATTATGTCATTTCTAAAAAAACGTCGAAGGTCAAATTAAAATATGGGAGTGGTTCAATGTTTTTAATTTATTACAAAACATGGATTTTTGTCATTAATGGAAAATAAAACAAGAAGTACAAATTATAAGATAGAGCAATTTAATGTTTATAAAAAACACAAATTTTCAACATTACTAAAGAATAAAACCAAGAAGTCCAAAAGGGATTTTCTTCAACACTAAAGAATAAAACCATGAAGTTCAAATTTGAAAAACGAAGTAGTTCAACCTATATAGGCTCACTTTCTCTGCCGCCGCGGCCTTCTTCCCTCCCATGCCTGCCCAGACTGCCGGTTCTAAAAAAAGAAAATTTAATTAGTAAATGGATTTCCCCATTTCTAAAAGAAACCTAGAAGTTCAAATTAAATTAATGAGGCGGTTCAATGTTTATTGAAAACTCGGATTCTAACCGTTAATAGAAAAATAAAACCAACGTGAGGTTTGAATTAAAATAACATGCAAGTTTGGAGTTTATTAAAACCTAAGATTTACATGTTCAAAAAACAAAAACAAAAACCAATGTTATTTTGGCATTTTGAAAAACCAACTCATAAAAATGAAAAAACAATCTTGCTAGAAGTTCAAGTGCTCGACGAGGGAATGTTGGAAATTGCTACCCGCTTTATTCACACATAATTCTCTCTCCCGTGCACAGTTCAGAATTTATATTGCGAGATGTCCGACCTCCAATTACATGTTTTAAAATGGCAAAAAATGACGCCCGACCTTCAATTGGGTGTAATTTAACGTATGTACAAAAATGTGACAGAAGTTCATGGTGAGAACAATGAGAAGTTCAGGTACTGCAAGAAATGCATTTCAGGTGAGAATAAAAGTATAAAAAATAAAAGCTTAAAAGGTTTGTTGAAAGAAGTTCAAGCACTCTGTCCGAGGAAGTTCAAAAATTCTTGCGAGAAAGATTCATCTTGTATTTCGATGTTCGATTTTTCTGTACAAAAATCGAATACTATTCTTTACTCAAAAAATAAAAAGGTGAAGTTCAAATTGAAATAACAGATAAGTTCGGAGTTCATTAAAACCTAGGATTTACATGTTCAAAAAATAAAAAACATAATGCCATTTTTTGCACTTTTAAAAACAACTCATAAACGAAAAAATGGTTGCTAGAAGTTGAAGTGCTCGGTGAGGAAAAGTTCAAAAAATTCTTGTGAGAGAGGTTCACTATGTATTTAGATGTCCAAAATACATAAAAAAATGTTGTTTTTTGGGTTTTAAAATAATTCTCTCAAACTAGAGAGAAGTTTAAAATGATAATAACCAGAAGTTCACATACTGCATGGTATGTGTTTCGTATAATACAAATACAATAAAGTAAAATAGAGTGAAGTTCAAACAGGCATGCCCCAGAAGTTCAACTACTTCACACAGTGCAAAAAACAGCACGTCAAAAACAGAGTGAGGTTCAAACAGACATGCCCGTGAAGTTCAACTACTCCACGCAGTGCATTTCCGTTCGCGATGAACGCAAAAATCATGATCTCGCCATTTTCTAATTTACCTCAAACCTACAGGAATATCATTTGTGTAAGTTTCAAGTCCTCGGTCGGAGAAAGTTAAAAAAATATTGTGAGAGGGGTTTGTACAGAAGGAGTAGCATTTGTGTAACACTAACGAATGGATGAGAAAATTACAAACGAAAATACGTCACACAAGTTCAACGTGAAAACAGCATGAAGTTCAACTACTACGCTGAATGAATTTCAGATGAAAAACTTTTAAAATCATCACGAGTATGAAAAAACGATCAACACGGGAAAGTTATGTGCTTACAGCAGCTTTCCACTGGTATATCACTTGCAAAATTCCGGTGAGTGGATGGAGAGTTACGAGCAATGGATGGAGACCTACGAGCAAAAAAATCATGTGAAAAACAGAGTGAAGTTTAGGTACACGCACCAAGAAGTTCAGGTTCTTCACGCGGTGCATTTTTGAAGAATCTGTTTCGCGATAAAGGCAGAACGCATGATCCCGTTATTTTCGAAATTACTTGAAAACGGCTAGGAATCAGAGAAAACCATCAACATGAAAAAGTTCTGCATTCTCCGTAGCTTTTCATCGGTATATTATTTGCCCCATTCCGATAAAGTTTGTAGAAATTACGGCGAAAATATGTTTTTCGCCATTTTCGAAACTGACTTAAAATCGTAAAGAATTGGAAGAAACAATACATACCAAAAAGTTTCGCATTTGTTCAAGCTTTCCAACGCCATATCATTTGCTGCATTCTGATGCACGATTAAAAACTTAGGTTGAAAATACGAACTCGGTAGGACTTGAACCATTTTCTAAATTACTCTTAAACCATTCAAAATTAGAAAAAAACTTTCAAGATGAAAAAGTAGCACATTTTCATAAGCTTTCCAATGTCGTATCATATGCCTCCATTGGATTAGCCGTTTAGAAATGACATCAAAAAACGAACTCAGCTGTTCGGTTTATGAAATTTTACGTTTTTTCAAATTACTCTTTAACCATAGGGAATTAGAGAAAACTTACAACATGTGGAAGGAGCGGTTTTGCAGCAGCTTTCCAACGCCATATTATATGCCTCATTCCGATAAACGGTTTAGAAATGCGATCGAAAATACGATTCACATTTTTTGTGCGAAGAAAAAATGGTTTTCAAAACTGCTCTTAAACCGCTTATATTTTGCCAAAAAATTAAGTTGGGTCATGATATTGGTGTCCATAGCTTTCCAACGGTATATCGCAAGCCCCATTTGGGCAATATTGGCGGAAGTTCAACCTAGTTCACAGGGAAGTTCAACGTACTACTAGCGGGGCAGGTCAGGTTGTGATAAGAATATTATTCTGATCTCGTGATCAGAATAGTGTTTATGTATATATA